>NC_057005.1:3679161-3688449 GCF_000002595.2 Chlamydomonas reinhardtii | reverse complement strand
TGTCACACCGTTCTCCCTTCCGAAAAGCCCTATGTTTGCTCAAAGTTGTTCGCTGTCCATCGGGGGTGTCGGGGGGATTGGGTGCGCACGCAATAACAACTTGATGATTTGTTTAACAAGTTGTTTTTTCGCCCCCATCCCGACCCCGCGATCGGAAGTTTGTTCTCAGAACAGCCATAGCGCGCGCGCGAGGCTTCACGTTGCACAATAAATTGCAGCCACAATATGGCATGTTTACATGGTAATTGCAAGCCAGGCAGTGGACGCGCAAAACGCGAACGCGCAGGGCGCCCGACAGTCAGAGCGTTGCTGAGCAAAAGGATGCCCATAGCTTCCGTAGCATGACTAGTACTGCACTATGTATTGCTTTAAATAAACTGAGATGAGGAAACCTGCAGCGTTCGAGTGCGCGCCGAAGCATTTTGTCGGCTGCCAGGCAATAGCTCGCTGTGCCCGCATGGGGTCCTTCTCTTGAACGCAACGTGACATGCACATACACACTTATTCTATACGCAAATGGACTGAAGTAGATTCGGGCGTCTATCCCGCGATAACCATTGGAACGTAGCCTTTTGCCAGCAACATGGCACTTCGAATACGCGCAGACTCCTACGTTTTATCGGAAAGTGCTGACCGAAAACGGAAAGAGCGTGCAAATGAATCAGTCGAGCAGCGCAATGAGCGTCAGAAGAAGGATGCAGCCAGGAAGCGGCAGAAGCGCGCTGGCATGACTTTCGAGGAGAAGGCGGAATCTAACACGAAGCATGCGGAGAACCTGAAGCAGTATCGCAAGGAAGGCTACAAGGGCCCGATTGTCACCAGCGAGACAATGGAGATCAAATTGGGCACGCAAGGCCCCCCCCTAAATTTTACCAACCAACCGTAAGCGTGTTACACATGCCGCAAGTCGGTGCCGCAAGTCGGTGCACCGAGCTCATCCGGGTGTACCTTTTGAAAACTGAAGGTGCACACTGGAAACTGTCAAGGACGCCCCGCCGTGGTCCAAACGTGTACAAACCTGGTGGATACGAATGCTTTGGTGGGCACGCACAATCTGACCAGCACGGGCATACGCCAGCATTCCCAGTCAGGCTAAACTTCCCTGGTGGAGGCAGCTGTGTGGCGGCCATCCTGGACGATAGTGTGTCCTTAGGGGGCATGCCCCACGTGTCCACGGCAAGTGTTCAGGAGCTGCGCAACGCAATCCGCACGTTCAAGCCTGTGGAGTGCAAGGTCAGCGTCCACACTCCGCACCGCCTGGTGATTGTGACATCAATCAGCAGCTCTGGTGAAGGAAGCGCAACAGGACCAAGGTCAGTTGTTGGCTTGCCCCTTCCCCCGAAGGGTTTAGGGTTGAATGGTTTACTCCCCTCCCCTCGCCTCGTGCAGCTTTGCGGCGGCAGGAGCCAGCAGCGCAAGCGTGCCTGCTGCCGTGGCTGCAGCGCCGACCCCCGGCCCTGGCGCTGGCCCGCCGGGCCTGCCCACCGCGGCAACGCCAAGCAGGTGTGTCAGGCATGCTTGCGCCTGCTTTGCTGCCCTGCTCGCTCCGTCAGCACAGCGTGACTCTGCTTTGCACCCCTGCCTCCCTCCTGCCCCGTGTCGTGTACGTGCGGCCACGCAGCCCGCGTTGACGTGACTGCGCGCTGTGCACTCCCTCCCCTCGCCTCGTGCAGCTTTGCGGCGGCAGGAGCCAGCAGCGCAAGCGTGCCTGCTGCCGCGGCTGCAGCGCCGACCCCGGGCCCTGGCGCAGGCCCGCCGGGCCTGCCCACCGCGGCAACGCCAAGCAGGTGTGTCAGGCATGCTTGCGCCTGCTTTGCTGCCCTGCTCGCTCCGTCAGCACAGCGTGACTCTGCTTTGCACCCCTGCCTCCCTCCTGCCCCGTGTCGTGTACGTGCGGCCACGCAGCCCGCGTTGACGTGACTGCGCGCTGTGCACTCCCTCCCCTCGCCTCGTGCAGCTTTGCGGCGGCAGGAGCCAGCAGCGCAAGCGTGCCTGCTGCCGCGGCTGCAGCGCCGACCCCGGGCCCTGGCGCTGGCCCGCCGGGCCTGCCCACCGCGGCAACGCCAAGCAGGTGTGTCAGGCATGCTTGCGCCTGCTTTGCTGCCCTGCTCGCTCCGTCAGCACAGCGTGACTCTGCTTTGCACCCCTGCCTCCCTCCTGCCCCGTGTCGTGTACGTGCGGCCACGCAGCCCGCGTTGACGTGACTGCGCGCTGTGCACTCCCTCCCCTCGCCTCGTGCAGCTTTGCGGCGGCAGGAGCCAGCAGCGCAAGCGTGCCTGCTGCCGCGGCTGCAGCGCCGACCCCCGGCCCTGGCGCTGGCCCGCCGGGCCTACCCACCGCGGCAACGCCAAGCAGGTGTGTCGGGCATGCTTGCGCCTGCTTTGCTGCCCTGCTCGCTCCGTCAGCACAGCGTGACTCTGCTTTGCAGCCCTGCCTCCCTCCTGCCCCGTGTCGTGTACGTGCGGCCACGCAGCCCGCGTTGACGTGACTGCGCGCTGTGCACTCCCCTCCCCTCGCCTCGTGCAGCTTTGCGGCGGCAGGAGCCAGCAGCGCAAGCGTGCCTGCTGCCGCGGCTGCAGCGCCGACCCCCGGCCCTGGCGCTGGCCCGCCGGGCCTGCCCACCGCGGCAACGCCAAGCAGGTGTGTCAGGCATGCTTGCGCCTGCTTTGCTGCCCTGCTCGCTCCGTCAGCACAGCGTGACTCTGCTTTGCACCCCTGCCTCCCTCCTGCCCCGTGTCGTGTACGTGCGGCCACGCAGCCCGCGTTGACGTGACTGCGCGCTGTGCACTCCCTCCCCTCGCCTCGTGCAGCTTTGCGGCGGCAGGAGCCAGCAGCGCAAGCGTGCCTGCTGCCGCGGCTGCAGCGCCGACCCCCGGCCCTGGCGCTGGCCCGCCGGGCCTACCCACCGCGGCAACGCCAAGCAGGTGTGTCGGGCATGCTTGCGCCTGCTTTGCTGCCCTGCTCGCTCCGTCAGCACAGCGTGACTCTGCTTTGCACCCCTGCCTCCCTCCTGCCCCGTGTCGTGTACGTGCGGCCACGCAGCCCGCGTTGACGTGACTGCGCGCTGTGCACTCCCCTCCCCTCGCCTCGTGCAGCTTTGCGGCGGCAGGAGCCAGCAGCGCAAGCGTGCCTGCTGCCGCGGCTGCAGCGCCGACCCCCGGCCCTGGCGCTGGCCCGCCGGGCCTGCCCACCGCGGCAACGCCAAGCAGGTGTGTCAGGCATGCTTGCGCCTGCTTTGCTGCCCTGCTCGCTCCGTCAGCACAGCGTGACTCTGCTTTGCACCCCTGCCTCCCTCCTGCCCCGTGTCGTGTACGTGCGGCCACGCAGCCCGCGTTGACGTGACTGCGCGCTGTGCACTCCCCTCCCCTCACCTCGTGCAGCTTTGCAGCGGCAAGAGCCAGCAGCACAAGCGTGCCTGCTGCCGCGGCTGCAGCGCCGACCCCCGGCCCTGGCGCTATCTTTGCTAGATCGTGCACACGCAACGGGCCCTCAACACCAGAAGCTGAACGGAAACGGTGGGCACGCGCGAACGAGGCACCTGAGAAGCGTGCAGAACGCTTGAAGAAAGATGCGAAGCGCAAGCGCCAGAAACGGGCTGCGCAATCTAAGAAGGCGGTGAAGTAGCAAAGGTAAGATAGATGTACAGGGGTAGGTGGTGGTTATTTTATGAACCATGATTAAGTTCCATGTTGAAGCACCGTGGATGAGGGCATCATATGGCTGTGTGCACGTTATTTGACATGGTCAGGTTGCGACATGTCGACATGTGGATTGCGACATACGACATACCGACATACCAAGACTGGCCCACATTTGCATAGCTACGCGTCCTGGAGCCCATTTAAGTAACATCTCCCAGCTTTGCGGCGGTGTATTGCGCTAGCGTAGCCACAAGCTGCGAGAACGCAAGAATGGCAACTGCCTTTGCGCACTGGTAGTTGTGGCGTGGCCAGTCTGGCTACGCCATGGCATGGGTCCGTAACGATGTTGGACACGCCGAACGTTTACTTATGATCGCCGATACCGATGGTGCCTAGACATTTGCGCCTGTACTGATTTGCATTTATGTTCATGTGCATCGTGTGTCACATTCACATGTTACACATGCATGTCCGCTCACACGCCCAAGCGCTACCGCACACGCCCAGACTAGGGAATGCGCATCAGCAAACTTCCAGCCAGCCAGCAACTTGTCGGTACAGTAACTCCGGCGTTCGACCAGCCATGCACTCCTGCTCTGCCGCTGCAAACTGTTTGCTGTCTGCTTGGGGTACGGGCGTCAGCTGCACCCTAAGGGACCTCGCCAACCTGCCTGAACCCTGTCCCATCACACGCCCAGACTAGGGCCAGGGGTGGCGGGGGAAGGGTATCAGCGCCGGCCAGTGCGCGGGGGGCAAGCTCACACGCCCACGGGCTGGAAGGGTCACAAAAAAAATTCGCTTTTGCATACATGTACACTCAAAACTGCTATCACGACGGGCAGACGCCCTGCCCTCGCGCTGCCTGCGCGTGTCTCTTACCCTCGCCCCGACCTCACTCTGCCCGTGCCCAGCGCTTGCCCCGCTCTCGCCCTTCCCGGGCGCCGCCCTCGCCCCGCCCTCGCCCAGTCCTCGCCCCGCCTACGCCCCGCCGTTACTCTCGCCCCGCCTTTGCCCAGCCCTTGCCAGCTCTCACCCTCCCCTCACCCTGCCCTTGCCTTTGCCCGGCCCTTGCCCCGCCCTCGCCAAGCTCTCGCCCCGCCCTCACCCCTCCCTCCCCCTCCCCCTCGGCCAGCCCCTCACCCTGCCCTCGGCCCTGCCCTTGCCCCGCCCTCACCACACGCCCTGCCCTCGCCCTTCCCTCGCTCCTCCCTCGCCCTTGCTCTCCCCATGCCCTGCCCTGGCCAAGCCTGCGCATAGCTCTCACAGTCGCCCCGCCCTCACTCTGCCCGTGCCCAGCGCTTGCCCCGCTCTCGCCCTCCCCGTGCGCCGCCCTTGCCCCGCCCTCGCCCTGCCCTTGCCCCGCCCTCGCCCAGCTCTCGCCCTCGCCCTGCCCTCACCTTTCCCTCGCTCTTCCCTCGCCCTCGCTTCCCTCATGCCCTGCCCTCGGCCCGCGCTCACCCTGCCTGCGCCCAGCGCTTGCCCCGCTCTCGCCCTTCCCGCGCGCCGCCCTCGCCCCGCCCTCGCCCGGTCCTCGCCCCGCCCCCGCCCCGCCGTTACTCTCGCCCCGCCACACGCCCTGCTCTTACCCTTCCCATAGCTCCTCCCTCGCCCTCGCCCTCCCCATGCCCCGCCCTCGCCCAGCGCTGGCCCTCACCCAGCCCTCGCCCGGAGCCCATCCGGCCATCCCCCGCTCTCGCCCTCCCTGTGTCCCGACCTTTCCCCATCCTTGCCCCATCCTCGCCCTGCTCCCCCAACCTCATCCCGCCCTCACCCCACCCTCGTTCGGCCCTCAATAGGCCCAGTCCTCACCTTCGGCCTCGTCCATACCTAGACCTGCACACACACACACACACACACACACACACACACACACACACACACACACAACACACACACACACACACACACACACACACACCTCCCCCGAAGGCAGGGCTCCTATCTTAATGTCTCCAGACATTAATTGGCCATGTTGCCCGTTTCCTAGACATTCCTCCCGGGGGCTAATGTCTGGGGCGAGACTTTGTTGGCCCGGGTTTGGGGCGGGTTTTGTCCGAATTCCTATGGAGAAGCCCCCAAACCGCCATGTGCCCAGACAAAAGACGGCGGCCACCCGGCCGTTTTTGTCTGGAGCTAGACATTACCCCCAAAACAAGATACGACCCCTGCCCCGAACTCACCCATCCCTCACCATCACCCTCGGCCTCACCCAGCCCCTGCCCTGCCCTCGGCCAACCCTCGCCCTGCCCTTGCCGTTCCCTCCCTCCTCCCTCGCCCTCGCTTTCCCAGTGCCCCGCCCTCGCCCTGCCTGCGCGAAGCTCTTACCCTCGCCCCGACCTCACTCTACTCACTCTGCCTGTGCCCAGCGCTTGCCCCGCTCTCGCCCTCCCCGTGCACTGACCTTGCCCCGCCCTCGCCCTGCCCTTGCCCTGTCCTCGCCCAGCTCTCGCCCTGCCATCACCCTTCCCTTGCTCCTCCCTCGCCCTTGCTCTCCTGGTGCTGCTCGTGCTTTGTCCTCGCGCTGCCTGCGCGTATCTCTTACCCTCGCCCCACGCTGGCCCTGCCCGTGCCCAGTGCTTGCTCTGCTCTCGCCCTTCCCGCGTGAAGCTCTTACCCTCGCCCCGCCCTCGCCCGCCCTCGCCCGCCCTCGCCCCTCCTTTGCCCCTGCCCCTGCCTTTGCCCCTGCCTTCGCCCCGCCCTCGCCCAGCCCTTGCCAGCTTTCACCCTCCCCTAACCCTGCCCTCGCCTTCGCCCTGCCCTTGCCCCGCCCTCGCCACACGCCCTGCACTCATCCTTCCCTCGTGCCTCGCCCTCGCCCGCCCCGTGCCCTGCCCTCGCCCAGCTTTCGCCCTGCCCTCACCCTTCCCTCGCCCCTCCCTCGCCCCTCGCTCTCCCCATGCCCTGCCCTCGCCCCGCACTCGCCCTGCCCTCACCCTCACCCCGCCACTGCCCTGCCCTACCTTTCGCCCTGCCTTCGCCCGGCCGTCACCCTCGCCCTGCCCTCGCCCCACCCTTGCCCCGCCTACGCCCCGCCCTCAATCTCGCCCCGCCTTCGCCCAGCCCTTGCCCAGCCCTACACCTCCCCTAACCCTGCCCTCGCCTTCGCCCTGCCCTTGCCCTGCCCTCACCCCTCGCTCTCGCCGTGCCTGCACCCTTCCGACGCTCCTCCCTCGCCCTCGCTCTGCTCGTGCCCTGCCCTCGCCGGTCTACCACGCGACATACCCACAACCCCACGCCCAGACTCACCCTCACCCACCCGCACACATCACACGATTTTGTGTTTGAAAGCTGATGAGCTACGGCCCCCTCAAGCCAGCTGGACTTGTAGCACCCAGCGCTGCCGACCCGTAGGTAGGACCGGACGTAGGCAGCGGAGACCGCAACTCACAGGCACGCGTTACGCACCCGCCCGCAACGCCACACGGTAGGGCACGCGAAAATGAATTAGAGGGCTCGCTTAACCCTTGCAAAACGCGAGCGCAGCGAGCGCTCGGACTCGCGACACAAGCGAACTCTATGAGCGCTGCAGACCTACGCGCGGACTTTTAAACGACACTTAACAATGAAACTAATACACGGCAAGCGCACCAGAGAGGAAATGCGAGCGTAGCAGGCGCGCGAGCGCGGCGCTCGCTCCCCGCGCGTTAATCATGAAGTGATTACCGAGTACAATACATGTTAGCGATTACATCAATATTTAGGAAATAGCGAGCAGAGAGCGCGACGGGCGCGGTCGTTCGAAGTCATGAGGTTGTCCATGTAATTGACTGCGCCAACTGCACGAATGTTGCGGCGATTAGGACGCAGAACATATATGTATTTACCTTGAATGGTTGAACTGACGCTACACCATAGTGCGCGTGGTACCCATCCAATTTGGCCAAAGCGTCATTCATTCAGTCGCAATGAAAGGCTAGGTATAATGTCGCTGCCCTTTGGCATTGTAGATATCGGCTTAGCGGCGGCAAAACCCGAGGAAACACCGGAGAATGGGGAGTGCGCTTTCCATGCTATCGCAAGTGGGCTCCCCAACGCGTGTCGGCACCAGGCAGCTGCGTATTTGCGGCGGCTTGTTGTCCGCGGTATGACCACGCGTGCCGTGTGGAAGCACATGCAGTCCATCGGTGGTGGCTTAGGGCTGGTCGCAGCTCACCAGTCGGCTGTGTTGGACAACAGCGTGCATCTTGGGCACCCGCCGAACCATAACTCGATACCAAATGTAAGGAACCTAGTTCCAAAACGGCATGCTCATTACAGGCAGCATATGCAGCGTGGATGTCTCGTACATCAACTCTGGCAACATACCTGGAGCTCATGGTGCTGGAGCTCCTCGAAGCGTAGCGTAGAGCAGAGCGGAGGACTACACCACTTAGCACCCAGCGCTGCCGACCCGTAGGTAGGACCGGACGTAGGCAGCGGAGACCGCAACTCACAGGCACGCGTTACGCACCCGCCCGCAACGCCACACGGTAGGGCACGCGAAAATGAATTAGAGGGCTCGCTTAACCCTTGCAAAACGCGAGCGCAGCGAGCGCTCGGACTCGCGACACAAGCGAACTCTATGAGCGCTGCAGACCTACGCGCGGACTTTTAAACGACACTTAACAATGAAACTAATACACGGCAAGCGCACCAGAGAGGAAATGCGAGCGTAGCAGGCGCGCGAGCGCGGCGCTCGCTCCCCGCGCGTTAATCATGAAGTGATTACCGAGTACAATACATGTTAGCGATTACATCAATATTTAGGAAATAGCGAGCAGAGAGCGCGACGGGCGCGGTCGTTCGAAGTCATGAGGTTGTCCATGTAATTGACTGCGCCAACTGCACGAATGTTGCGGCGATTAGGACGCAGAACATATATGTATTTACCTTGAATGGTTGAACTGACGCTACACCATAGTGCGCGTGGTACCCATCCAATTTGGCCAAAGCGTCATTCATTCAGTCGCAATGAAAGGCTAGGTATAATGTCGCTGCCCTTTGGCATTGTAGATATCGGCTTAGCGGCGGCAAAACCCGAGGAAACACCGGAGAATGGGGAGTGCGCTTTCCATGCTATCGCAAGTGGGCTCCCCAACGCGTGTCGGCACCAGGCAGCTGCGTATTTGCGGCGGCTTGTTGTCCGCGGTATGACCACGCGTGCCGTGTGGAAGCACATGCAGTCCATCGGTGGTGGCTTAGGGCTGGTCGCAGCTCACCAGTCGGCTGTGTTGGACAACAGCGTGCATCTTGGGCACCCGCCGAACCATAACTCGATACCAAATGTAAGGAACCTAGTTCCAAAACGGCATGCTCATTACAGGCAGCATATGCAGCGTGGATGTCTCGTACATCAACTCTGGCAACATACCTGGAGCTCATGGTGCTGGCAGAGATTCTGGGCGCGGTGATTGTGATATGGCTCAAGCGTGCCACATGCCCCCAATACCCCCACTACCCCCACCGCTCCCACCGCCCCCACCACCCCCACCGCCCCCACTGCCCCCAGCGCCCCCACCACCCCCACCATCCCCACCGCCCCCAACACCCCCACCGCCCCCAACACTCCCACCGCTCCCACCGCCGCCACTGCCCCCAGCGCCCCCACTGCCCCCAACAATCCCAGCGCCCCCACCACACCCACCACCCCCACCACCCCCACTGCCCC
>NC_057005.1:3676704-3678277 GCF_000002595.2 Chlamydomonas reinhardtii | reverse complement strand
GAAGCACATGCAGTCCATCGGTGGTGGCTTAGGGCTGGTCGCAGCTCACCAGTCGGCTGTGTTGGACAACAGCGTGCATCTTGGGCACCCGCCGAACCATAACTCGATACCAAATGTAAGGAACCTAGTTCCAAAACGGCATGCTCATTACAGGCAGCATATACTGTCCCCTGTGTAACATCCGCATCCATATGCAGCGTGGATGTCTCGTACATCAACTCTGGCAACATACCTGGAGCTCATGGTGCTGGAGCTCCTCGAAGCGTAGCGTAGAGCAGAGCGGAGGACTACACCACTTAGCACCCAGCGCTGCCGACCCGTAGGTAGGACCGGACGTAGGCAGCGGAGACCGCAACTCACAGGCACGCGTTACGCACCCGCCCGCAACGCCACACGGTAGGGCACGCGAAAATGAATTAGAGGGCTCGCTTAACCCTTGCAAAACGCGAGCGCAGCGAGCGCTCGGACTCGCGACACAAGCGAACTCTATGAGCGCTGCAGACCTACGCGCGGACTTTTAAACGACACTTAACAATGAAACTAATACACGGCAAGCGCACCAGAGAGGAAATGCGAGCGTAGCAGGCGCGCGAGCGCGGCGCTCGCTCCCCGCGCGTTAATCATGAAGTGATTACCGAGTACAATACATGTTAGCGATTACATCAATATTTAGGAAATAGCGAGCAGAGAGCGCGACGGGCGCGGTCGTTCGAAGTCATGAGGTTGTCCATGTAATTGACTGCGCCAACTGCACGAATGTTGCGGCGATTAGGACGCAGAACATATATGTATTTACCTTGAATGGTTGAACTGACGCTACACCATAGTGCGCGTGGTACCCATCCAATTTGGCCAAAGCGTCATTCATTCAGTCGCAATGAAAGGCTAGGTATAATGTCGCTGCCCTTTGGCATTGTAGATATCGGCTTAGCGGCGGCAAAACCCGAGGAAACACCGGAGAATGGGGAGTGCGCTTTCCATGCTATCGCAAGTGGGCTCCCCAACGCGTGTCGGCACCAGGCAGCTGCGTATTTGCGGCGGCTTGTTGTCCGCGGTATGACCACGCGTGCCGTGTGGAAGCACATGCAGTCCATCGGTGGTGGCTTAGGGCTGGTCGCAGCTCACCAGTCGGCTGTGTTGGACAACAGCGTGCATCTTGGGCACCCGCCGAACCATAACTCGATACCAAATGTAAGGAACCTAGTTCCAAAACGGCATGCTCATTACAGGCAGCATATACTGTCCCCTGTGTAACATCCGCATCCATATGCAGCGTGGATGTCTCGTACATCAACTCTGGCAACATACCTGGAGCTCATGGTGCTGGAGCTCCTCGAAGCGTAGCGTAGAGCAGAGCGGAGGACTACACCACTTAGCACCCAGCGCTGCCGACCCGTAGGTAGGACCGGACGTAGGCAGCGGAGACCGCAACTCACAGGCACGCGTTACGCACCCGCCCGCAACGCCACACGGTAGGGCACGCGAAAATGAATTAGAGGGCTCGCTTAACCCTTGCAAAACGCGAGCGCAGCGAGCGCTCGGACTCGCGACACAAGCGAACTCTATGAGCGCT
>NC_057005.1:3480384-3666704 GCF_000002595.2 Chlamydomonas reinhardtii | reverse complement strand
AGGACCAGCTGACCGCCCTCACCTCCACCTTCTGCTACAAGTCAGCCGGCAAGGCGGCGGCGGCGGGCGTCATGCTGCCCGTGGCCGTGGGGCTCGAGGTGAGGCGGCGTGTGTGTGTGGGGTGTGTGTGTGTGTGTGTGTGTGTGTGTGTGTGTGTGTGTGTGTGTGTGTGTGTGTGTGTGTGTGTGTGTGTTTGTGTGTGTGTGTGTGGGTGGTGGGAGGGGGGGAGGGGGTTGTAAATACCAGCCCACTGATCCAGACCAAGCCAAACTAGCGGAACACAGGCAGAGGCGACAGTGTGTGGGGGGGGGGGCGTAGCCGTTCATGGAGAACGGAGTGGTTAAATCTCAAGTATGGGGGGGCGGTGTGGCTGTTGGGAGTACCGCGGCACGCACGTCATCGTTGCTGCACCGTGTCTGCGAGGGAGTGCCTCACTGTAACTGCGAGGGGGTGTTGTCTGCAAGGAGCACCCTACTGGGCGGCGTCCGCTCTTTGGTCGTCCCAAACCTCCCTCCCCACGCCTCTCCCCACGGCGCTCCGCCTCCTCGGCCCCCTAATGCGTCGGTTGGGGTTTGACTTGTACTACCGTTCCCTTTTCCCTTATCCCCTTTCCCTACCCCCCGTCTTTTTGCCTCTCTCCCCATCGAACCTCCTCAGCTCATCGCGGTCCCCGGCATCGGCTGGTACACCGCCTACCAGCTGTTCAAATCCACCTCGGCGGCAGCTGGCGGCAGCCGCCTCAACAACTACCTCAAGTCGGACAAGCGCGAGGTCCGCATCTGCTATTCGCCCGAGCCCAAGTGAGTAGCAGTCGGCGTAGTAGCTGGCGGCGGCTTTGTGCGGTGTAAGGGGGTGGGGGTGGGGGAGTTTGTAGATACCAGCCCAAACTAAGCCGAACGTATAAAGCAAAAGAGCGCGGAGGGGTTGTACAACGTAATGTTTTGCGAAGCAGGCAGCTAAGGCTTGGACGTCGGATCTTGATACTGTTTTTCGTCACTCCCTGACTCCCCCTTTGGGTTGCACTAGGTTTAGTTTGGGCTGGTAGCTACAACTCCCTGTGCTCCGCGAGTCTGGCTTTGTCTGCTAGAGTTTGGGCTGGCATGTACAACCCTCCCTCACTGTCCCCCCCTCCCTCCTTCTCCCCCCCCCCTACGACTTCACTTCTAAATTAATCACGCATGTAACCCCCCCCCACACACACACACAGGATGGACCTGTATATCCTCAAGGCGCGCCTCAGCCCGGACGGCGTGCTGGGCGGCGAGGACATTGAGGACTTCTGCCACGACCTCAGGGAGCCGCAGCTGCTGCAGGCGGCGCAGGGCGACGCCAACGCGGGGCCTGACAGCGCCACACTCCGTCGGTCATGGGCGGTCAATGGTCACTACCAGAAGACAAGCAGCAATAGGAACACGACTGGCGTTGCAAGGGCCATGATACCAGACTCACAAACGTATCAGGTGCACCAATGGCCACGACAGAAACACACATGCATTGTCCCGCGTGCGCCAGCCACGCAGACGACGCCGGGGCGTTACAGGGAAACACATGCATCCTTGTTCAGGTGTGTGGCTTCTGGGCAGCTGTGGCCGTCCGTGTGCCTAGGAAAGGTAACAGTGCGTGTTGGCACGTGTTGGCACGAAGCACTGGAGACCTCGCTCGGTACTCTCTACCGGCCCCCAGGGCCATGCCATAACACGTGTTGACGTTGTAGGCTGCTCGGAACAACCTTGGGAATAATAACAACTTCGTGACTCGAAGCTGGGACAGACTAGCCAACATGAGCCACGCAGGAGAAGGCGCGAGGTGCAACACTAGAGCGGTTTTACGTACGCGAGTCACGCGCGGCAACCTGCCCTTCACCCGCGCCGTCGTGGTGTAGGATGCGGGCAGCCATGCCCAGCCGTGCAGCATGGCCACGAACACTAATTTCTTTCTTGCTAGCTAGGTGCCATGCTTGAGATTTGCAGTGTCTTGCATAAGAGTCACTACCAATCAAGCAGTAGGTACACCCATAGATAGCATCACCCCGGCGGACGCAGGACAGGCGCGCACGTGAATGCCTCCAAACGCCGCGGGGATGCATGCACACAATGTCCCGTACGTGCCGATACCGTACGCCACGGCGGCTGTGGGGTGTACCGTAATAGCAGGGAGGGCAACATGAAGGGTAACACCTCAGCAACCCCAGCAAGGCTGGCCTGGTCGAGCGGCGCGGAGGGGTGAAGGATACCCGGCACGCGTGGAACACGCAATGTATCTATAGTGATAGAAGGCGTAGTGATGGGAGGAAATAAGGAGCACTCGGGGCCGCGATGGCGGGTTGGATGCGCCACGGGCCCCGGCCCAGCCAAAGGGAGCGAACGCCGGGCGGAGCCGGTGGGTGAGCGACTCGAGGGACGTGCCAGTAGTGAACCCATCGCAGTGGCGGATGGGTCATCCAATGTGAGAGATGATACAGCCACGCCGGCAGCCAAACTCCGCACTCGCCCACGTACGGGCACGTTGTGGTACTGCTGTGAGGAGGCCGGGCTGAGTTGGGATGCCTGCCGACTGCCAAGCCCGCAGGGCACTGTCGGCCTGGCTACCCACATGTGAGCCTGTGTCGCCATACGCTCTTAATAGTAATGACATATAGCACACTGCTCCTAGCACTTCGGTGATAAGTAATTGCCCCGCCGGGTGAAGTAAGGCCGGGGCTGAAAGGAACCAAGGCTGGTTCCCTAGGCGTCCACTGGCGAGTGGGCAGGCGACACATTCAGTTGGCATTGACGTGCAGGGGTTCCTGTTGACGTGCGTTGCGGAACTAATGCGTACGTTGGCTTGGGTCTCTGGGTTCATGAGGCATTGACAGAACACGCTGCCCCTGCTATGGTTCTGACCAAGGAACATGTATGCATACATGTCCTGAAGGATTGGCAGGGAGCGTGCCGCACAGCACGCAAGCCGCGTGACTACGGTAAGCATGACGCCATAACGTGACACAGATGCCGGGCATGCCATACAGGCGGCCAACGCTACGGCACAAGCCAGCTTGACGCGTCCACAGATACATACATGGCGCCTGACACCTGGATAGGAGCTATCAGTCTGACTGTGGGTCGATGCTACCCCGGCATGGATCTGGGTTGAACGGTTGGTGGTACCATCGCGCGGGCGTGGCGGGTCGAGTAGCGTGTTTCATGCACGGCACTCCCGCTAACCAGCTACACACCGCAGTGTACTGGTTATCCAACAACTACATTCAGACCATTCTGGTATCCCACTCAAACCTGCGCCAAGTGTCAGGAAAAGCGCTTGCCAAGTCGGCTACCCGCTTTCACAGGATGGCGAGCGGGTGGCTGGCATGTGTACAGGCGGGTGGGCCAACAAGAGGGGAGGGCGGATGGGTGCCGTGACTCGGTGGTGGGCCCCACCGCGAGCAGCAACAGCCCAGCCCAACACACGGGCGCCATCTAAACCCACCAAGCAGGCTGTGATCCCAGCTCCGACCGTATCTCGCAACAAAATGTTGGTTGGGCAGGGTCGGGCTCACTGCGTGACACAGCGTCCGATGCCTGGTGCAGGGCTGCACGAAGGCATGTTTATGCGTCATGCGGTATTGTTATGCGTCATGCGGTATTGTTATTGGCAATAGCATGCTGGCCGAACTGCACAAAACTCCACAATTCGGCACTTGGGCCTAGCGCACACATCGAATGCATATAGGTTGGCTTGGGGTGCGTCAGCCAAACTACAATGGTGATGCCGCGTGATAGTATGATGTGCGTGCGGACCTCAAGACGTACAGGGTGACGCATGATCACGTAAGCCCGCTCCGTTGTCAACACGAAGCAATAGCGAGGCGCAGGCTTGCCGTGCACGGCACACTCAAGGCGTATTGCGACAGGGCACGCAGCAGGGCACGCAACAAGTCGAAGCGTCCATAACGACAGGGCAGGCAGCATAATTGCATGCGGCACACGGGCAATATCGCAAGACACATGATGCGAGGCGCAAAGCCTGTTGCTGGCGGCACACACGCCGTATCCGAACGTGGCGCTCAGACCACACATTGTCCACAACGCAAAGGCATGTACAACGAAGGCACGTAAGCATTTCAATGCCGTCTATAATCCACAACGCAAGAGTGTGGAGCCCGTTGCTTGCGGCACACAGGTCGTATCATAAGGGCACGTATGCCATCTATTACCCAAAAGCAAGGGTGAGCTGTTGCTTGCGGCACACAGGTCACATCATACGGGCACGTATGCCGTGAATTGTCCATAAAACAAGGGTGCAGAGCCCGTTGCTTGCGGCGCACAGGCCGTATCATAAGAACACGTACGCGGCGCATTGTCCATGAAGCAAGGGCGCGGAGCCCGTTGCCTGCGGCACACAGGCCGTATCATGAGGGCACGTACGCCGTGAAGTGTCCATGAAGCAAGGGCGCGGAGCCCGTTGCCTGCGGCGCACAGGCCGTATTATGAGGGCACGTACGCCGTAAATTGTCCATGTAGCAAGGGCGCGGAGCCCGTTGCTTGCGGCGCACAGGCCGTATCGTAGGGGCACGTATGCCGTCCATTGTCCGTGAAGCAAGGGCGCGGAGCCCGTTGCCTGCGGCACACAGGCCGTATCATAAGGGCACGTATGCCGTCCATTGTCCATAAAGCAAGGGCGCGGAGCCCGTTGCTTGCGGCGCACAGGCCGTATCATAAGGGCACGTATGCCGTCCATTGTCCATAAAGCAAGGGCGCGGAGCCCATTGCTTGCGGCACACAGGCCGTATCATAAGGGCACGTATGCCGTCCATTGTCCATAAAGCAAGGGCGCGGAGCCCGTTGCTTGCGGCGCACAGGCCGTATCATAAGGGCACGTATGCCGTCCATTGTCCATAAAGCAAGGGCGCGGAGCCCATTGCTTGCGGCACACAGGCCGTATCATAAGGGCACGTATGCCATCCATTGTCCATAAGGCAAGGGCGCAAAGCCCGTTGCTTGCGGCGCACAGGCCGGATCCCAACGGCACACACGCCCTTTCCCCAAGGGCACGCGGGCCCTGCGGCCTGGATAGGCAGACAGGAGAAGTACCGCGCCAAAAGCCCTGAGGTCTTGGGGAGGTGGGGGTGGCACGATGGAAGATGAAAGGTATTGCACAAAGCTGTGAACTGTAAAGCGACGGGTAGACACGAAGGCACGGCAAGCAGGACCGCGCATGGCAAGCAAGTAGCCCGCCCGCACAGCTGTGCATGCCCTTTTGCTTTCAGTGACTTGCCGAACGCCTTGTCCGCAACGCTTCGCGCGCCTTTGCTCCGCTTGAAAGCTCCGCTCTGCTCCGATTTGCTCCCGAATGCGGCCCCCGAACCAAAGCGTGGTCCAAAGCGCCAGAGAAGCGTCGAAGGGCATTCCCTTACGATCAGAGAGCGAGCGTGATCAAGCTAAGGGGTTCCATTGAGCAGGATCGCGCAACAAAGCGCTGCAACTCCGTCTGAGTGTATATTAAACGCTTATTCGGTCCAGACATGGTAAAGTATAGTTAGAACCAGGTATAGGATTGCAAAGAAAGTCCAGAAATGTAGGGAACGTTTAAGTGCGACACACTGAGGTCACCGTCCCGGCAGAGGGACGATCCGAAATACAGTACAGAAGCACAACGGCAGATAAGGCGCCGTGTGCTCCTGACGCGTACAAGACCCAGCTCGGTTCGGCCCCATGCACAGGCACGTACCCGAGCGTCCTGCGCCGTGCGTGACTCTAACGCAACACGGCAGTTACGTCGCAATAACTAGACTTATCTCCACTGCGCTGCGATAAGTCAGCGCATATCAAGCCAAGATATTGTTACATGGATTCCCTCGCGCACACTTGGGTGCAAGTGTGACGAATGTTAGTAGCTGTATGGTGTATGGTGCGTGCAGCCAGCATAAACCACCCCATAATATCGTGAAGCAACGTTCACACAGTCTTGAAGCATCTTCGAGACAGATAGGCAGCCTAGCACGCGCTTCAGCATCTGCAGCCCCCGCCGCTTGCTCCCCGCGCACAACCCCTGGGATACAAGCTGGGATACCCGGTCCCAACCCCAATGAACCACCCAGCCCCTCGAGTGCGATGCAATGCCCGAACAACAATAATTGAACAATACCACAAACGAATCAGCAATCAATGACACAAAACTTGACAGTATTTCTGTTCTTGTACACATGGATGAGCTCAGACATTCAAGCCCTCCATTTTCCAAACGCTTACGCTTGTCCTACCTGCCCCATCACCCCATGACCCGTCTCTAGACACACAGCAAGACTGCACCACGCACCAATGAAAGTGCCGTGCACCCCAAGCCGTGAGCAGTGAGGCGCACCCTTGCGCCCGAGCAAGGGCTCTGCTGTCACCTATCCCTTTCCCTCCGATCCGCCCCCGTCCACTTCCAACCGTCTACCCATCTATGCACCAACGGTATCCGCCAATCCATCTATCCATCTACCTCTTCTGGTGGTGCACGAACGTGAGCGCCAGCAGCGCCAGCGTGGCGAACACGATCCAGAACAGGCTCAGGTAGCCAACATAGGCCCACTTGTCCACGCCAGACAGGCTGTAGTACTCCAGGATGGTCTGGTCGCCGGCCAGGATGACATTGTTGTCCTCAAACTGGTTGATCATGAGCGCACTGCGATAGATGAGAGAGGGCGGAGAGGCGGGGGACGGAAGGAAAGTGTGAGTGGTCTGCCACGCATATAACTACACACCAGCCCAGCCCTCGACACTACCGTGGATGAGGGGGGTGTTTCACCCCCAGCTAATCGATCCCGTCCCACCAGCAATGGGCCCCCATTCCGGCACTCGGCACTCGGCCGTGGTACCCTCGCCCCATCCATCCACCGCAGCCGGAGCCAGCCAGCCCGCCAGTCGCCACTCACCCCCAGGCGTAGCGCAGGGGGTCGATGCGCGAGTACCACTGCCACCAGGGCGGGATGGAGTCCACTGTGATGAGCTGGCCCGCGAAGAACAGCAACGTCACCACAAAGCCTGCGGGCAGATCGATGGGGGGGGGGGGGGTTGCATAGGGGATTAGAAAGCGGAGGTGCAATGGAGGGGAGTACGGTAGTGGTTGGCAGTCGGCGGCAAGGCAATCATGCAACCACGGTGGCAAGCTGGGGCCTGCGCCTGGAAACCCAAGCCACGCCCATGCCGCCATGCCCAGGCCCAGCCCCTTCTAACCGCGGCTGTATCCGTCCGGGATGGTTCAGACTTAACAACCCCCCTTCTCCCCACATTCACGCACCCGGCAGCGCGGCGTTGGCGACGTCCATGTTGGGGCTGAGCGCCGCGACCAGGTAGGCGAGCACGATGCCCACAGACAGGTCGATGAAGTAGATGAGCCAGAAAACTACCCAGGCGCCCTTGAGCTGCACGCCGTAGAAGACGTAGCTGGAGAAGATGAGCGTGATGATGATGGACAGGACGAGCTCCTCGACCAGCTTGGCGGCGAGGTAGGTGAAGACGCGGTACAGGCCGTCGGCGCGCTCGCGCACGAACAGCCGGCGCTCTGCGTGCATGAAGGTAGGTGCGGTGAGGTGGGGAGGCAGGGCGTAGGGCGTAAGTGCTTTGCAGTGGATTCACGGATTGGTAACAGCCCAGCGCACAAAAATGCGAGGCATGGGTAGGATAGGGCGCCACCATTCACCGCAGCACTACATACGGTACGGTACGCCCGACAGCAACACCGCTCGGTGCCATCCATCCACCCACCTAACCGGCCACCCGGCCATCCACCCGGCAATCCACGCACCCGGCCACCCACACACTCCTCACCTAGCACGATGGCGGGTACGTAGCTGGCGGCTCCGAAGGCGGGCAGCAGCGCCCACATGAACAGCGCGGACTGGATGTTGATCAGGTTGTCCGGCGCGAAGTTGTCGCCGATGCCAAGATACAGCGTCAGGATGATGAGGCTGATCAAGAGCTTGTCCGCGATGCGCGGGCCCAACCAGCCCGGGTTGCAGTAGTTCTTGGTGGAGCGATACTGCGGAGGGGTTGGGAAGTATGGGAGCGGTGGCATGTGTATGGGTTGGTGGCCAAGAGTCGGTGTTCGGGGGCACCGGAAAAGCGCACGCGCCCGGGAGAGAGTGGCTGGGTGGTCACCAATGGTTGCAGGTGCCTGACTGCCCTGTATGCCTTGACCTGTGAACACACAACCGCCCAGACCCCCTTCACAACCAACCCTTACAGCCCTCACCTTGAGCAGTGTCCACAGGCCCCAGTACCAGGGCGTCACCGTCTCACTGCGCGTGGCCAGCTCCTTGGCCACCTGAGGCGCAGGAGCAGGAGGCGAGGCGGGTAGCGGGTTGTGAATACCAGGCGAGGCGGGCAGGGGGATGGGTAAGGGATTGGGAAGGGCGCGAGGGAAGCAGGCTGGCTAGGCCGAGCGGTGGACCAAGTGATGGGCGGGGCCAAGCCTGAAGGAAATGAAGTCTACAAGGTCACGATTTAAAGCCCTGCGCCGCGCCCGCATTTGAACACGCTCACCTGCTCCGACACCGATAGAGCCGAGGACGTGTTGGCGGTGCTGACCGCCGCGAAGGGCGACGACGTGCGCTGACGCACCAGCTGCTGCTCACCGCCGGCTGTAGCACCAGCCGCCCCCAGCTCCACATCGGCAGTAGCAGGAGTAGCAGCAGCGGCGGCCTCGGGGGCCGCCTTGTTGCTGGAGGCGCTCTTGCCGTTGCCGCACTTGCTCACGCCCAGGGCCGTGGCGACGCGGCACATGCCGGAGGGCCTGGAGCCGCCGCCCATGCCGCCGCGGCCGGCGGCGCCCTCAGCCATGTACACTTCTATCTGCCGCGCGTTGTCCTGTGTAGGCGGTGGGGCGGGGGACAGGGGAACGAACACGTTTGTCAGTGCAATGGGTGTAGTGTGGGGCGTAGGCGGGCAGGGCAGGGGCGTGGGTAAACGCGGCAAGCAGCAGATACCTAGGGGCGGCTGCTGTGCTTATCCTCCATTGCCCACATAACCCACACACCCTTAGCGCACCCTCCCCGTTCGTTTCCACACGCCATTCCCACCTGTGCCAGGCGG
This sequence comes from Chlamydomonas reinhardtii, assembly GCF_000002595.2. NCBI lineage: Eukaryota > Viridiplantae > Chlorophyta > Chlorophyceae > Chlamydomonadales > Chlamydomonadaceae > Chlamydomonas > Chlamydomonas reinhardtii. The sequence continues at coordinate 3,657,651 of NC_057005.1, read as the reverse complement.
CTCTTAGCGTACGCCGCTGCCAAACCCGCCGCCTCTCCCCTGTGGTCCGCCTCCGTCACCGCCTCCACCAGCACCTCCGCATCGTTGAACGCCAGGGCCGCGACCGACGAGGTCGCCGCCGCCTTTACTGTTGACTGGTCGGTAGCGGAGGCGGCGGCCTCGATGGCAAGGGGCGCGGCGGCGCTGGCGGCGCGGTGCAGCGCCAGGAGCTCTGACGCGCTGCCGGCGGCGGCGGGGCCCCACTCAGCCGCAGCGAATTCCAGCGCGGGCAGGCCCTGGGGGCCGAAGTAAACCACCTGGCCGCGTACCTGTGGGCACGAGAGCGTGTGGGAGTATAGTATGTGGGGCGTCAGGAGCAGTGGACGGACAAGGGCCACAAAAATGCATTGGGCCAGCCACGCGCACAAGCACTGGCCCAACTGGTCAGCGCTGCCGGCCGCGCACATACGCATACGCATACACACGCACCAGCAGCATAACGCGGTCAAACAGCGCGAAGGTGGCGGCGGTGGGCGAGTGGATGGTGGCGCAGATGGTGGTGCCGTCGGAGGTCAGGCCGCGCACCACCTTCATCACCTGTGAGAGGGGGGGGGAGGCGTGGGGGGGAGGGGAGAAGGGCGACACAAGGGCAGGGATGGCAGTGAGCAACGAGCAAGCAAGGGGGGCACAGTGACGTGAAAGTATTGCGGGCAGAGGGCACTCCGTACAAGACGCCCGCACTCTCTGCTGATGCGCGTTTAATTTTTCTGAGAGAGGATTGCGCTTCTGACGTACCTCGTTGGCGGTGTAGCTGTCCAGGCCCGAGGTGGGCTCATCCAGGAACAGCACACGCGGGTTGGAGATGAGCGCGATGCCGATCTGGAGGGGCATAAAGCGACATCGGGAGTGAGTCAGGGCGTCAGTTTCGGCAGCATGCGCCGCGTAAACACATCCGGGCGCCCCACAGCCAAGGACAGGACTTTCCTCTCCCTTCCACCCGCAACCCGCAACCCAGCACACCGACAGCCTGCGTGTGTAGTGTCCCAATCAATGCACCCATCAGGCACTCACGTTGGTGCGCTTGGCCTGTCCACCGCTGATGCCCTTGGACAGCGGGTCGCCGATGCGCACGTCCGCGCACTGCGTCAGAGCCAGTCGCTTCAGCAACACGTCCACCTGGAGGGAGGGGCGGAGGCGGGAGGGGCCGAGGCGGGAGCAACGGGAGGGAGGGAAGTCAGGATAGGCAGTCCTTACGAGCACAGCTGGCAAGAACCAAAGCTACAAGCCACGACCACAGTTCCCGGGCCCCTTAGCTTTCAACACACATCACAACGTGTACACACACACACTCTCTGTATCTCCTGTCTCACCGCGTCCCGCTTGTCCGCCAGCGGCTCGCTGGTGGGCCTCTTGAGCTCCGCCGTGTACAGCAGCATCTCACGCACCGTCAAGTCGCCCAGCAGCGTGTCAAACTGAGGGAGGGACGAGGGGAGGCAGGAGGAGCGAGGAGGCACAGGAGGAGGGGAGGGTAAGGAAGAGGTGGAAGTAGGTGACAGCAGCAACAAAACACAATCACAGTACGGCATATCCACAATCTCGCACGATGCCCGGATGCTGCACCCACCTGTTCGACGTATCCTGTGTAGCGGCGCAGGAACTGCTTGGTGGGTGTCACTCCGCCAAAGCTGAGGTGACCCTCGGTCTTGCCCACCGTCTTGCGCCCGGCCAACAGATCTAGCAGCGTGGTCTTGCCGCTGCCACTGGGGCCCATCTGTGAGGGGCACGGGCAAGGCATGTGGAGGACGGTGTGGGTTGAGGTCAGGTGGGGGTCAGGCAGCGGGTGCCGGGTGAGCGCGTGGGGTGGGCACGACTGGAGGCTGAAGCTAGCACTGGACCAGGAATGTGGGAGAGTTGCAAGGCGGAGCACCGGACACAAAGGCAAGCCCAGATGGTGGTGGTGTGTTGGCGGCCGCGCACCTTGCTGCTACACCACCCGGCCTGTTGCATCCCATGCTAGGCACTTGGCTCTGTCATAGTGAGCACTCACCAGTGCAGTCATTTGGCCAGGCTCCAGGAAGGCGCTCACGTCGCGGAGCAGGTGCGCGACCTCGCCCTTCTTGGTGTTGGAGGGGACGGTGTAGGTGAGGTCCTTCATGAGAATGCGCAGACCCTGCGAGCCGCCGGCCCCTGAGGAGGCGGAGGGCGAGGTGCGGAAGCCCGCCTTGCCCATGCTGTCGTAGCCGGAGGCATCGCCAGCCTCGACATCGACATCGACGCCGCCGCGGCTGCTGGAGCCGCTGGCCGTCGACATGCTGGCCGGTGTTTGGGGGTGTATGCGCGTAATGCTGTAAAGTTGCCGGATCGTCGGAGCGACGGAGTCGGAGTCGTCGCGTGTGCACAGGCGGGGTGGATGAGGCCTGCGTCGAGTGGGCAACGTGGCGCGTGGGTATGTTTCAGTCACGCAGACTGGCGAGCCTGACAAAGCACCACCCCAATCGGCCCGTGTATGGTATGTAAGCAATCGCAGCAGAGAAACCTGAGAAAGAAACCTTGCCCTGCGAACATGCCATCGCCCCATAGCAGTCGCTTCTCTGCGAGCGACGACTTACTGTGTGATGCAGCTAGGTCCAGGGAGATAGCTTGAGCTAAGCTTGCAAAGAGTCGGCGCTCTTCTTCAGTAGTGTGCGCTTGCGATTCTTGTTGTATTATTCACTCTTGCTGGCGCTTGGACTGTGTATGACATGCCAGTAAAGCCATGGCCTTGTATACCACAAAGCGCCATGTACGGCGCTGCGGTTGAAGCCGGGTGAGCGCGGGTGATGGCGGGTGAGGACGGCGTTGACGCAGGTGGATCGGCCCCTCGTGACGCAGGTTGCGACCGGCCTTTGGCATCCCACTGAGGCCAACGGAGGCCAGAGATGACGTTGTCACCGCAACAACTTCAATAAAACTTATTTATATACTATTAGTTAGAAAAGCAGCTGTAAAGGGCTTCGTTTTGGGACACTGGGCCAATTTCGCGCACCTTGCGACAATCACCGCTCTGGAAAGCTTCGTCTGTTCAATTATTTGCCTGTTATTAGGTACACAGTTCACTGTGACACCGTCTACCCCTGCGTAATCTGGCGTAACTTTCGCGAGGGTGGCAATTTCGCTGTGCCACTTGCTCAACCACAGGCTTTGGTGCAGGTTGTAGCCAAACTGAAGCGACGACTGACAGAAGGGATAGTGGATCCCACACATGTCTGGCGATGCACATGTCTCACCACGCCCAGGTCGGGCGTCTTCGATGCTCGGGCCGACAAGCTCACACAATCACTGGAACAACCTTGCGGGGCAAGGAACCTTGGAATGTGTGTGTTGGCTATGCTGGCGGGCGATGGTCGGGTCGGCGGCAAGCGTATAGTGGGCGGACCAGTGCCAAGTGATGTAACGCACAGCAGGCGAGGCGTGCACCGATCCAAAGCGATCTCCCAGGCAGCATCATGCACTGTCCCTTCTTGTAATGTCGCATTCATAATGCAAATCGTGTCGATGTTACCGGTATGTGCAGGGGCGCGGTGGCCCTGACACCCAAACTTTGGCAGCAGCCACGCCGAACCGTTTGGAACTTTGGATGAGGGCAACAGGGTCCTAAATCCTGAGCCCTGCCGCCATCCACCGCATTCCGGCAAGTCGGAGGGCCGGCGCTGATACTGATAGCACGCCCTCCCCAGCTCCCCTGGACACCACTCACTCTTCCATGGCCTCCAGGTGCACCCTCGGCTTTCTGCTTGCAGTGGCGGCTCCCCAGTCCCCGCGCATTGGCGCCCGGGTTGGTTGTCACTTGTTTCTCGGGGCCCAGCTGTATCAGCCATCGAGCCACGGGAGTGACGGGACTACACCCACTTGCCCCTAGCCATGTCCCATCGCACGCATTCCACGGCCCATGCCTCGGACGAATGCATCTATCGCACTCTGAAGAGCTCCGAGGAGGAGCTCACTGCTCTCACGTGCATGTAACGACCGCCACACCTGGCCACACCTTCGCCAATGTACACCAGATTGTGCATACCGTAGTCCTCATCCCGTGTCCCTGCCTGCCTAAAGAGCCACATCACGAGCTTACGAGCCACCGCCCGCATTGTGCCTGCACCCTGTCCCACCGCACACAACGCCAGCTCCCACCAGCTGCCTTCTGTGGTGATGTGTGCTGGCATAGTCGGACAACCCAGCCCCCGCCTCACACCGCTACATCGCCCCTCACTATCATCGCGCTCTATCCTGCATGGTCTGCCTCCTCGCTGCCCCACCGCTCCATCCCACCTCGAAGCTCCAACCTAACGGCAACCAGCTCCGCCAAGCTCTTACGTCCAAACCAACGGTACCAATCCACTGATGAAGCTGGACGCATATGTAGATAGCTGGGCTAACTACTCGTCCACCACCACCTTGCTGTAGTCGCTCATGGGCTTGGAGAAGTTGGTGCTCTTGCCGAAGGGCGCCGCAGTGTTGAGCGTGGTGGTGCCGGGGAACACGCCGCCTGAGGGGTTGCGGCAGCCAGGCAGGCAGTGGCGAGTCAGGCGCCCCACGAGCAACCAGTTGGTCCGGTGGGGGCGGCGCAGGAGCCGTGACGGTCACGGGGCAGCGTCAGGGGCAGCCCGTGGGCGAATGGCTTTACCTCAGTGCCTGGCCCAGCGTATAAGCACTAACTTTCCCTAGTGCTATTGCGATCTACAACGCCAGCCAACTGCCAGGCAAATCTCTCACCGTACGTCTTGTTGGCCACGGCTTCCGTATAGATGGTGACGGGGACGTCGGGGTTGGGCAGCATTGTCGTGTCGCGCGCCCCCGACTGTTGGATGGGGGTTTCGAGAGGGTGGAGGGGGAGGAGGTCAGAAGGCGGAGGGGAGGTTGTATGGACGCCGTGCAATGTGCGGCGAGCTTCAGTGCCCGTAGTCTGGTTCTTGCTACAGTTCCGCTAAGACAACACGGCGACAGCCCATCATCCCCTTCCCAGTAATCCATCATCCCCTTCCTCAAGCCGAACGTCCCGTCCGCCCCTCGCCTCCGCCGCTCGCCTTGGGACTCCCCGTCCGCCCGTCGCTTCCCGCTTCCTGCCTACGGGCCGCTCGCGAAAGCCTGTACTTGAAGCCCTGAACTCAAAACCTGCACCTGCGCCCCGTAGCCTTGCCCAGCAAGTTTACTCATGCCCCCCGCCAGCCCCCGTGGCCAGCCACCCCACGCCACTCGCCCACCTGCCGCGCCGTCTCGCCCATGAGCCGGTCCGCAGCGTCCTTCTTCATCATCTGCGTCTCCGCCAGGAAGGTGGGGTCGCGCACCGCCGGCCGCCCGTCCCGGTCCTTCATCACCTTGGCGCCCACGCTGCGGCAGCAGCGACAGCGGCATTACCCGTTTCACTTAATGGCGGATGGCAGTGAGCGAGGTGGCGTTTGTGTGGGCACTTGCTAGTAATGAGGCTGGAGTGCCGAGGGCCGGGCACCTCGCCCGTATCAAAAGCCCTGCCAGCGCTTGCAGTCGCTGGAACACATGCCAAAGCCCGTCCCCGTCCTCTCGCATCTTCTTTGCAGATGTCGCCCAGCCCTCCCGCCACACGTGGCCTCTCACTCACACAATGCCTGTGAGGTCGTGCTGATGGAAGTCCGCGCCGTAGGTGGAGGCGGTGGTGACAGGCACTGCCGGACCCGTCAGTGTTGCCTGGTGGGGTGAACAAGATGAGGGTTTACGTGCAGGGACGAGTCGGCGATGTGGAACAGGGAGGGAGCTTATGCGCTTGGGACCCCACCCGCGTGTTCCACCCGGCGCCTGTTCCGCATGATGCGCAAGCGCTTGTCGGCAGCGCTCAGGTCATGCCGTGCGGGCCAGTCCCCACCCTTGCTGCGAGTCACGGCAGGCCGCCACCCTGCTGTCAGGAAACAGAGCTGCGCCTGCGCCCCATCGGCCCAGCCTGTGACCCCCGTGGCCACGCCGCCTCCACCACAAGTCCATGGAGCTACCCCGGTGCCCCACCAGCCGGTGCCCAACATCGCCTTGCTCCACGTCATTTCCTCGCAACACATTCAGTTTAACACCTCAAACGCATGCCCCCAGCCCGTGCCCGTAGCCCCACAGCCGCACAGCCCCACGGGCCCATGGCCGCACCTGCAGCTCCGGCGGCAGGTCCTGCGCCTCCCTCATCAGCTGTTCATGCAGCTGCGACCAGAATAAGTGGGCAGCAGAAAGTGTCATGCATTGTATGACAGAAGGCGCCTTGCGGACAACATATCAATACAACATATGTCAGTGTACAGCCACGCGCCTTCAGTGTTGCCAATTACACGGCGAAAGGCACGCCCTGCCCGCGCGTCCACACCCTCCACCCGTGGTCCCATCGTGTCCACCGCTTGTCCTCTCATACCGGACACCTTCGCCCCGTCGTGGGTCAACCCCGACATCCCACACCCACTATCGGGGCCTACCCGCTGGGCTCGGGCACATACCCTCACGCGCGCAAAGCGCGTGCACGCACCATGCGCTCGCGCGGCCCCATCTTGGATGTGTTCACGTAAGCCGCCGCGTTGCGGGTTGCGTCGCTGGGTGGCCGATACGTGGCCTGTACCGTGCTCTGCCAGTCCGCGGCATGCTATAGATGTGGGTGGGAAGACGGAAAGAGGGAGCGGCGGGAAGGGAGGGAAAGGGGAGGTGAGGAACGGGGGACGGCGGCGAAAGGGCGTGGGAAAACCGGGTGTCAGGGGAACTTGCTGGCCCAGTCTGAGCTGAGTTCCTACCGCTACCACGCGCCTTCTCATTAGAACATCCTTTACGAACTTGACTGCGCCCATGGCCAGGGTTCGCTTACCGTTTGTGCTTGGACGTGCTCAATCACACGCGGGTGCGTGGCGGTGAGGGCGTCGCCGAGGGAGCGCGTGGGCGAGGTCCCGTCCGACGTGTCTTTAAGCGCTTGTGACGCGGCCTGTGCACAACACGATTGTCGACCATCAGCTCTGCGTCTCAAGGCCATAAGCCTGCCGGGCTCTCTCTTTGTGCATGCGCGTGCTCACCAGGTTGCGCGTCACGCCTGTCAGTTCTTTTAGCTCACGCTCCTCCACCCAGTTTCCAATGAGCGTTGGAACCTCATCCTGCTTGTTGTAGCTAGTATAGGGCTGTGTCTCCTCAGCCATTCTGCCTGGCCTCGGCTTTCCTGCTGTTTGAAGCTATCAATTGGTTTTCAGCACGAGTAGTAAGCTTGTGAGATATTAACAAGATACAGAAGGGCCGGAGTGGCAACAAGCTTCGGAAGCCCCGCAAGCTTCCAGAGTCTCAGACCTCGTTTGCCCTGAATTTAAGCGTGCAACATAATATGTCAGCTGGTGCAAGCAATTTATATCGCCTTTGTAGTGCTTGGCTGCATACCGAAGACTCATCGACAGACCTTATGCGGCAAGCCCTGCCGAGCAGGTCAGGTGCCTGCTCGATGGGATATCTCGTAAAGCGTAGCAGCATGTGTTTCAGAAGTTTGATGCCCTTGCGACCTGGTTCTGCCCAATGCACCGTGCACGTGCACTAGTGCTAGCACGACGGTGACGACGGTGCTAGCACCGTCGCGCAGTGTACACAGACCCCATCCCTGACCCGACGCGGCTCAACGTCTGTGCTGCAACCTCCAGGCCGCCAGCGTCTTTCGTCCCGCACTGTAACGAATCAACAAATGCAAAGTCCACAAATGCTGCTTCCTTCAACCACCTGCATCCACATCACGCAAGCTCACCCAAACAGCTCTGGCGAAAACACGCTGCCGCCCACAGGCGTCCGCTGCCCCGTCCCCCGGTCCGCACCCTCCCCATTGGACCCGTCTTCCCCCGTCCCCGCTCCCGTTCCAGCTGCGGCCTGGACGCTCTGCCCGCCGCTCTTTCGCGGCCTCCGCCGCTCCAGCACCAGCGTCACGTCGCCGTCCTTGAACTCGCCCTTCTTGAGCGCGCCGCACACGCTCGACCAGGTCTGGCGGTCCGCACCGTACACCACCTGAACCGTACAGCCGCGTGTCGTGCACCAGGCAACAAATGTGAGGTCGCAACACGCGGCAGGGGCAGGTGGCAAAGTACGGGCGCGGGTGTTCCCGGTGCTGCTTCACGTGTCCGGCAGCATGGGAGGTGGAGGCCGACCGGCTGAAGTTCCACAAGTGCGGCCGCGCAGCACAAACAACGCCCGGCCTTGCGTATGCCTGCCCACAAGCTCCGCCCACATCGCCAACCCGCTTAACAGCTCCCTATCACCCAGCCTCACTCACAATGTGCCGCTCTGGCGCCTGCGCCCCCCACAGCGCGCGGGTCGGGTACACGAAGTTGGTGGCGGTGACGGCGCGCAACACGTCGCCCGGCAGCACCGCCTCAGCCGCCACGTCCGAGTTCAGCGAGGCACGCTGCATGTCAGCAAGAGCGTGCAAACCAGGGCTTTCAGATTGTTCCGTGCGTGCTAATCGTGTTTGCGTCACAGTATGTTTGAGTGCGCGAGTGTGTACGGCAAGCCCTTAAGCCTTGCTTCCTGCCAGCGCAGCCCCGAGCGGCCCAGCAGTCGCTCTTCCACGCGCACCTTCCTCCGCTGGTCGGCGTTGGTTCCCTCGATCAGGTCCACCACAGTGGCCCGCCGGAAGCGCTCGTCGTACTCCAGCACCACACCCAGCGGCCGCGGCAGCGTGACGGTGAGGATGTCGGAGGGCACGGCCAAGCTGCGAGCGAACACGTACGTCCTGCGTGTGTATATGTCGGAGGGGGAGCCGTATGAGGATAGCAGTAGTTGGCGTGTAGGGTTTGGGGGATATCAGGCATGACTTGTCATGCGATAGCAGCATTGCATTGGCGCGGGGGCGGGCCATTCCGAATGCTGACACACATCATGGGAGCCCCACACGGCGTGCCTGACCTGGGAGTACAAATGTGCACTCCCCAGCAGCACGCAGGCGCCTCTCACCTCAGCTGCCTGTCGGCCACGGGCCCCACCGCGATGCGCACCCGCTCGCCCTCGTAGCTTGCATCCACGGGCCACGGCGTGTAGCTGATGGGCCGGTAGGCCAGCTCCCCCTGAGGCGGCGCGGGAGGAGCGTGAGAGGGCGGGCGCAGGGCCAGGCGACCGGTTGCAAAGAGGCGAGGCGTGCCGGGCAGATAGCGCGCGCGCATCAGCAGCAGCGAGACGAGTCGCATATCGTAATACGGTACCGGAGATGCGGGAGCCCCGGCCCGGTCCCTGTCCACCTCCGTGTTATTATTGCTCAGCCTGCCCACGCCTCGCCCCCACTCCCATCCCCTGAAACATCCCTCGCCACACCCTCGCAATAGCCCACAAGAACCTGCGCAACATCTTCCACCCCTGTCCAGCTAAAGTGCACAGCTCACGCCTCACGTTCTTGTCGCGCTCCGGGTTAACGCCCTCCGGCGCCTCAAACCGGGTGCCCGTGGCGGGGTCCTCAAACACCCGCCCGCTCTCCGTCAGCTCCGGCGGCGGCGGCCGCAGCACATAGGCTATGGAGAGAGCCTTTGCAATAGCAGTGGGCAGCAGGAGTGGTCAAGCAGCAGCAGCAGTATCCACCGCCCGTCCACTTGCCACCGCCACCTCCGCACATCGCCAATGCACATGGCAGCTACTAAATGCCTCGCCAGTAGCCTCCCCATGTACCTCCTGACACATTCCCGCCCTCGTATGGGCACGCCTTGTCGCCTTTACTCACCGCCACCACCAACGGCACTGCCAGCGCGATGAGAAAGGCTCGGTCCGTGGCCTCTTGGCAGCTCTGTAGCAGAGATCACACCACACGCGGTCCCATTGAGCCAAGATTGAAGCAGCGAGGAACTGGCCGCCAGTGTCACGTGGCCACATATGCAGATCCACATACTAGCATATATGTACATGGCATTCAGCCTGTCCCACCAGGCCCCGACAGCGCCAGTAGCAACTGCGTCGCATGCAGTATTGCAGCGCGCGCAAGCGCTCGGGGCGAGCGGACCTGCTGCCCACCTGGCTGAAGCACACCGGTGAGGTGAACGACAGCAGCACCGCCGAGTGGACCAAAGCCGACTCCATCGCCGCCTGAAGCGCGCTGGTGCTCGCGCCGATGCTGCTGCTGACCAGCGCTGCTAGCTGGGGCGATACAGCGGTCTGCAGGGTGGTGAAGACTTGCTCCGCAGGAAGCGCGGCCGCAACCAACGACCGGCCCCGATCGGAAGAGCTGGGAATTGGAGCATGTCGCCACGTGCTTTGTCCAAAGGCCCGGCGGAGGCTGGCGGCGGTCCGTGCGGGCCGCGGGCCGCCGGAGCAGCAGGCGCTGACCGAGGTGTGTGGCTGTGGCCGTTGGCCCGCGCAGTTGGGTGCGCGCCCCCGATGCGCGGTGGCGGGCTCTAGTCGCAATCCCATGCCAGTAGTCGTGTTATGACAGTTCCGTTAGCTCGGCAACAAGCGAGGGCGCCCAAACGAATCGAGTAGCGAGTGGTCGCGGAGGGCGCGCTTGGTATATGGGGCGACCTTGTCAAAGCTCGATTTTGCACGTTGATATCTGCCACATCTGACACTGCGAGTAGCTATGCACACGTACAGAAGTGCAGGAGGGATGGAGTCGCATGTTGCACTATCAGATCATTCTCGCCGAACCTTCGTCAAAGTACAGTAATACACAACTTCATCGCCATATAATACTGTGACAAAAGAACATGAAGCCTGCTTGAGTCGGAGACAGCTTTGCATTTAGACTGTCCTGTTCGCCGCAAGGCTTTGCCAACGGAGCTGGCGGCCATGGCAAGCGGCAGCGGCTTGCGCGTGGCATTCATCCACCCGGACTTGGGGCTGGGTGGCGCGGAGCGGCTGGTTGTAGACGCTGCAGCGGAGCTGGTGCGCTGCGGGCATACGGTGGACATGTACACGGCCTTCTACGACCCCAGCCGCTGCTTCGAGGAGACGAAAACGGGAGGGTTTGCGGTGCGCACCGCGGGCGGCTGGTTCCCGCGCCACTTCGGCGGCCGGCTCATGGCACTGTGCGCCTACATCCGCTGCATCCTGGTTGCGCTGCACATCGCCTGGCGCACCGTGTGGTCGCCCCGCGCCGACACGGCGCCCTACGACGTCATCATCGCCGACCAGGTGGCGGTGGTGGTGCCGGTGGTGCGGGTGCTCCTGCCGAGCTCGCGCGTGCTCTTCTACTGCCATTTCCCCGACCTGCTGCTCACGCAGCGCACCTCGCTACTCAAGCGGCTCTACCGCGCGCCGCTCGACTATGTAGAAGAGCTGAGCACCGGAGCGGCGCACCTAGTGCTGGTCAATAGCAACTACACGCGCGGCGTCTTCAAGGAGACGTTCCGTCGCCTCGCATCTCGCGGCATGGATCCCAGCGTGCTGTATCCGGCCGTCGCCATTCCAGAGGCCAAGGAGCTGGCGGAAGCCGCGGCCAGCTGGCGCAAGGATCTGGATTCCGAGCTGGCGGATTTCATTGCTGGCGGCACCACCTTCCTGTCCATCAACCGGTGAGCAGGGCGGAAGCGTTTTGTGGTGGATGGCTGTGGTTGGCAATGGACTACGGCGGATGATGGCGGCTGTGCCTAATGGTGGTGTGAGGGCTGCGGTGGGCAAGGCGGGGGTGTGGGAGTGCAGCTAGGAGGGCTGGTGGTGCGTAGATTCACGCTGGGGCGGAAGCGGCGCTTTGGCAGTGAAGGAAGGCACTGCACCTCAGGTGCCGAAAGAGGCACCAAGCCGCGCATCCACCCGTTCCTCATGTCTCACCTCCACGCCTCTCTCCAACACCTCTCTTCCATCACCGACGCCACCGTGCCGCCCGCGTCCTGCCCTTTACCCACCAGGTTTGAGCGCAAAAAGGGCATTGGGCTGGCCATTGAGGCTCTGCACGAGGTCCTGCTGATGCGCGCCGGAGGCGCCAGCGTCACGGCCAGTGGCGGCGGCGGCGCCGCCTCTGCCGCCGCCGGCGCGCCGCCGCCGCGGCTGGTGGTGGCTGGCGGCTACGACCCGCGCCTGGCGGAGAACGTGGAGCACCTGGCGGAGCTGCGGGAAGCTGCGGCGGCCATGGACCTGCGGCACGAGGTGCGCTTCCTGCCGTCCTTCACAGACAGGTGCGTGCCTGGGGCTGGGGTGAAGGAGCGGGGTGTTATGGAGCGGGACGGTGGCATGTGTTCCGGTGTTACCTCCCCATGGCTTCACTGTTCCGTACCTCTCCAATCCCGCATACCAATACTCCCTCAATCGCCGGGCACATGCCACGCATGCTGCCCCTGCTCCCTCCTCGCGCCGGAACCCTCCCCCCCCCCCAATTCTCCCTCCTCGCATCCTCCCCCTCACCCTCTCACCCGCTCAACCCTTGCCACCCAACCCCAACCCCATGCAACACACCACAGGCAGCGCACGCTGCTGCTGGCCGCCTGCCGTGCGGTGCTGTACACGCCGCAGCACGAGCACTTCGGCATCGTGCCGTTGGAGGCAATGGCGGCGGGCCGGCCGGTGGTGGCGGTCAACAGCGGCGGCCCCACCGAGTCGGTCGTCACCGGTGTTACAGGCTTCTTGTGCGACGCCACGCCCGTGGCCTTTGCCGGCGCCATGGCCGGCCTGATGGGAGGCGAGGGGCCGGCGAAGAAGGGGGCGGAGAAGGGGGGTGGCAAGGCGGAGGAGATGGGGGCGGCAGCACGGGCACACGTGGAGGCCAAGTTCTCGCGGCGGGCGTTCGGGGAGGCGCTGGACGGGTACGTGCGGGGCCTGGTGGCGGGGGCCGGGGCTGGGGAGAAGCAGGCGGCTGGAAAGGCCGGTAAGGCGGAGCTGCGGTGAACAAGGGTGTGCGAGTGAAGGGCGGCTGCGATGCGTTGGTGGCTTTGGTGTGCTGCGGGGACTTTCGTGGTAAGAACGAGGTGTAGAACGTGACAAGCATTGGATGGTTGGATGAATGAAGTGGTACGTGACCAAAGTTCAGACAATACGATTGCGGGGGAAAGGGAGGCGTGAAGGACTGTCGTCGGCGGGCAGGCGGGCGCCCGCAGTGCCGCATGCCGACAGTTCGCGACTGCTGCGCATGCGGCGCTACCTAATATACTCGCGCCACCAAAGAGTTTTCCATGTATATATTGAAAGTGAGGACCATATAATCAGTCCAGTCGTTGACTCGCGCCGCCAACAATTTGAAACGTCCCATTTTGGAACCCAGCGAGCCGCTCTTCCTCGGATTATTAGCTGGAGAGCATTCCTTAGCACACCAAATAACTATAGCCTAGTTTTTCGAACGCAGCTGGACAAGATGGCCGACGAGAGTGCCCCTCTTACCAAGCGCGAGTTCCTCGAAATGTCGTGTATGATTCTTGGGGAGATTCTCAGCCCCCAAATGCTCCGCCCTGCGCTGGAGGCAGCAGCAGCCAAGCTTGCAGTTCCGGATGGCACCGCGCTGGTCAGCACGCTCCTCGCCGAGAAAGCCGCGCAAGCGGCTAAGGGCAAGGGGAAGTCAAAGAAGGCGGCGGACAACGGCGAGCAGAAGGAGAAGAAGAAGCGTGACCTGACCACGTACAACCTGTTCATGACCTGGTTCAGCGATTTCGCCATGAACTACGGGCACCACCCCGCCATTCAAAAGATGAAGCAGGACAACCCCACCCTCAAGTACGGTGTTGCCATGACCGGCGAGTTCTACAGGACTCTCTCGGAGGACGTCAAGGTAGGGGCGGGAGGCAGGGGCCAGGGGTATTGAGGCCAGGGTCGGGGCACGCCCGAGTACGTGCCGACACCGGGTGTTGGAAGGCAGGCACCTGCATATGCACCTTTGGCGCGACAACTGGCGCAGAGGCCGGCAGGTGTGGTCATGTGGTACTTGCAGCGGCCCTCTGCCCCTGAGCCATGGCATGGGCGCTCCCGGCGGCGCCGAAATCGGGAACGCGCATCACATCACACGCCAGAGAGCACCTGGCATATACCCGTCCTCCCAAACACCCACCCCCTCCCGCACAACCTCCCGCACCCGCCCAGCATCGCCACAACACCCAACCATCTTTCTTTCTTTCTGTGAGTACTATGACTCACCTTTCACCCACACATACGGTAAACACGCTCGCAGAACAAGCTGAAGGAGTCGGTTGACCCGTTCATCAAGAACTACAGCTCCGAGCACCCGGGCGAAGGCGCCATGGCTGCCGTCCGCGCCTACGAGGCCGCGCACCCCGACAAGGTGTGGGCGAGCACACACGCACATACACAGATACACACGCGAGCTTCCCTCCCTTGCGCTGCTAACATACATAGACTCAGACACGGGTCGCCACATACGGTCAAACATAGAAACGCGCTCTCACAGTGTGCTGAGTACCGTAATACTGAATACGGCACATGACACAGACCTTCTCCAAGCTGCTCAAGCTGGAGGCCAAGCAGGCCTACAAGACCGACCCCGCGAACATGAAGCAGGAGGGTGAGTGTGCGGGAGTGAGAGCGCAAGTGGGTGAGGGGGTGTGTCAGGCGCCAGGCACGATCGAGCGGCTGTTACAGGCTGCGAACAACTGATGTGGTCTCTGGTCAGTGCGGGAGGCAGGGCAGGCTGTAGGGAAGCAAGTGGAGGGGAGCTAGCAGATGGGGCCGCGGCGCTGGATGAGGGAATCGTGTCACCCGCCTCACAGCAAGTGAACAGCATGGGATGTGAGGGCTGGGCGAGATGATGTCCTGCGCTAGATTTGCAAGTCTTAGAATAGCACACATCATGGGTGACCCCCTTTCCTGACGGACATTACCTGCAGCCGCGACGGCGCGCAAGGCTGCGGAGGGCGGCGCCACCCCCGCGCCGGCGGCTGCGCCCCCGGTGGGCGCCACGCCCGCCTCCGCCAAGACAGGCGACGAGGTGGGTGGCTGGGTGCTGGGGTGGAGGTCGCTGGCTCTGAGGTCCAACCCCATTGCGCGGGAGCGCATGGCGCCTCGGGTGGATGGGCAGGATGGACAGGAGGCTGGGGCCGTGGCACGCACCGGGCCGCGTGCAAGCAGACGGGGGGGGGGGGATAGCCATCCATGGGATGGTGTGTATCAAATATGAAGTGAAGTGCCGACGTCCAGAGGTACAGCGGGCACACGCGACGCATTCCATACCGTTGTTCGGGGGGGAGACGGAGAGTAGGTGGCCGTTGCGCGGGTTTAGCAACACGCCGATTACGTGCGTGCCTTTATCACGCTTGCGCCTGGTGCTGGTGTTGCAGGAGAAGAAGAAGGAGAAGAAGCGGCGGAAGGAGGAGGAGGCGGCCAAGGTGAGAGACCGGGGCGGCTGGGTGTTTGGTGGTGTGCTTTTGTGTGTGTGTGTGTGTGTGTGTGTGTGTGTGTGTGTGTGTGTGTGTGTGTGTGTGTGTGTGTGTGTGTGTGTGTGTGTGTGTGTGTGTGTGTGTGTGTGTGTGTGTGTGTGTGTGTGTTAAAAAACGAAACGAAAGCCCGCCCAGACGACGCCGGAGTTACTTACCGATACCCACCATTTTACCGAGCGTCGCGTGACTGTCGTGACCCAGGTAGTCATACTTACCCGCGATAAGCCTGGAACCCCACGGGCGACCATTCGGCCTGACCCCGCGATGCACCTGTATGCGTCCATGCTCCGCACCCTGGGCGCGCTAAACAACGTTTACCCAGCACGCCTAATTCCCGGATTCCCGCCCGCTGGTCGTAGTCGAGCTCACCTATAGGCAAAAGTGGAAGCATGTGTGTGTGTGTGTGTGTGTGACAACGGTTTACAGTTGTTTATCAGATCACGTGATCGTGTATCCGGACAACCCGTAGTTGCTAGTGCCAGGGGCGCATTAGCACCTTGTTGTGTGTGTGTGTGTGTGTGTGTGTGTGTGTGTGTGTGTGTGTGTGTGTGTGTGTGTGTGTGTGTGTGTGTGTGTGTGAAAGAGCACAAGGAAAACGTTGCGCAAAGACAGTGTGTATGTGTGTTTTGAAAAGAAAACAACAAAACGAAGCCGAAGTGTGTGTGTGTGTCTGTGTGTGTGTGTGTGCTTAGGTGTGTGTGCGTGCTTAGGTGTGTGGTGGTAGGAGGATTGCAGAGGGAGACGGGTCAGCTTGAGCGGCGGGCGGGTACCATACGCCACAGGGAGGAGGGGTGTTGTGCAAGTATTGTCAGGCGTTGCAAGGGGTCAACAGTGGCCGTGACGGCATGCATGCGGCATGCATGCCTGGCGTTACCGCGAAGATGGAACGTGTTGCTATCAGCGGTGGGGCCTGTCCGTCAAAGTCCCAAGGCCCGTTCTGATCCTGGCGCTCGTCCGTGGCCCCCGCTGTTGCACAACAGGAGGAGGGCGAGGAGAAGAAGAAGAGCAAGAAGGACAAGGAGGGCAAGAAGGACAAGGAGAGGGAGAAGGACGGCGAGAAGAGCACGGTGAGGGGGCAGGGTGGGTGGGGTCTTAGAGCACGGTGAGGGGGCAATCATGGTTGGAGTCTTATAGCACGGTGAGGGGGCAATGATGGTTGGGGTCTGATAAGGGCGTGTGGGACACCATGGTGACGTCGAGCACAAGTACCGCGGAGGGCGTCGGCTACAATGTGACACCGATGCCGTCAAACACACGAATCCTCTGCACCCTACTCGCACCGCCGTCCTTCTGCAGAAGAAGGAGAAGAAGAAGGACAAGTAAAGGACGCGGCGGGCGCACGTGGCTGTGGGCGGCCTTCCAGACGCGGGGATGGCACGGATGGTACCACTTGACTGACGAACTACGAACACAGCCGGATAGGTACACCTGATATTAAAGGTGTAGTAGGATGGTGATACGCCTGATACGTTTGTCGACGAAAGGTGCTCTTGATGCGACAGTTGGAAGCGGAGGCGGCTCGGCAAGTATGTTATCGTTCTCTATACTGCAAATCCGCTTACGGAACCCTTGTGGCCCTTACTGAATTAGTGTGGACTCTTGGACTAACCGTTTGGAGTCTGGGAAGGCGGTGTGGGTGATGAAAGCTTGGGAGAAACATGTGCTCGTGTCGGGCTGGGGCATCGGGTTTCGACTCGTATAACGCATGGACCGTGCCTGGCTCACATGAAGCTGTAGACGTTGAGTATGGTCGTCACACGTTCTCGAGCAAGCAAAGTAAAGGAAATTAGTAACTAGACTTGACAGGGAACACTTTAAAAGTTTCTGCGTCCATTCGACATGGTACACCTGCTCCCGACGTCAAGGCGAAGAGTAGCTCCAAAGGCCGATGATGACTCAACAAATATAGCCAATGCCACGGAAAGCTTCGGGGTGAACTTCCCGCCTGCGTCAGTCTTGCATGAGCTGCCCGAACCCATTCAGCGACGCTTGCTCAACTCTTGCGTGACCGGGGGCCGCACTATGAGGGATATTTATGGCGCGACACCGATCTTCGTCGTGGTGAGCCGATGTTGCCGTTCGCCTGGTCGTGGGTACTGCACGAGCGCATGAGAAGCACCGCCCCACACCCTGGCGCTTCCCTCCGCGAAGGCTTCCGCCCACGCTTCAGCCGCTTCACCCCCGATGTTGGGGGACCTCCTGTTACCAACACCACAACCCCTTGCAGCTTGTAGTCCTCACGGCCTCAGACCTCCGACCGTGCTGGCAACGGCGCCTGTCCAGTGAGCACCCGCCACTGGCCCACCTCTAGACATACACAACTCACTGCTCTTGCCCACAGGTTGCGGCCATTCGCCACGGCCCCAGCATCCTGGCCTCCAACCTGTCTCAGAACATCACCAACAAGGCAGTCATCTCGGCGCTGCTGCTCACCTTCAACTACCCCGCGCTCTTCCAGGCAGCTGAGCAGCAGGCAGACCCCACAACCGCGGAGGGTGGCGGCTTGTTCCATGTGGGTCAGGGGGAAGGCGCGGGGCGCCGGGGGTCAGATCATTGCCGTGCCAATGCTTTCGAAGCTTTCCTGCATTGGACTTTTCTGCAACCTGATGGACAAGACCAGACTGTGCAGGGAGTGCACGTGTGTCTCAGCGCCACATGTGCTGTCCCCCCCCCATTTTCGCTGCCCCCCATTTTCACCATCCCCCCATACACACCCGCCCCACACACGCCTGCAGGCCTACTTCTTCTTCCAGATGACGTCCGTGCTCTGCGCCTTTGCGGTCATGCTATCAGGTCAGCATAGCCTGCGTCAATACGCTTCACAGGATGAGGCCTGGCTGCGGGCACCAGCCCCCAGGCGCCTCTGCGTGTGCTGGCTGCAGCGGAGCGCTGGATACCCGGCGCTCGCGGCACGCGGCTCCCTGCGAGACGTCCGCACGCGGGGAGCACCCTTCTTGCGCGCTGTCTCATGGCTTCAGTGCGCGCGCCCTTCGTTGGCACTTGTTTACGGCCGCCATGGGCAGGCCACATGTGCCTGCCTGTCTGCCCGCTGCACCCGGACCGGCCTGCCTGCCTGCCTGCCTGCCCACCTGCGTCTGCTGCCACCCCCTGGTGCCTCCCGCTCCTGCCTGCAGCCGCCATCTTCGTGTCTCACGTGCTGCGCACCGGCCAGCAGGTGGACTCCCTTATCACCTATCTGAGCCAGGCGCTGTGGGTGGACAACACCTTCAACGAGGCAGTGTTCATTGCGCAGGTCAGTGGGGCAGGCAGGCAGGTCAGTGGGGCAGGCAGGCAGGCAGGCAGGCAGGCAGGCAGGCAGGCAGGCAGGCAGGCAGGCAGGCAGGCAGGCAGGCAGGCAAGCAGGCAAGCAGCAGGCAGGCAGGCAGGGCGGGCAGTCACAATGGCAGTGGGGCTGGGCATGAGTGGGGCGGGAAGCATGGGTGACCTGGGCTTGGGTGGGCCATGCATGGGGTGAGGCACGCACCAGCGGCGCACGCGCAAGGGGTTGCGTCGGCAGAGGACTCCTTTTGTGCATGGCTTAGCCGCACGTAAACAAGCAACTGCCGTCAAGCAAGCTCGCTGTACACACACTCACATGTTTTCCTTATGCTCTCTAACACACTCACGCATGCAGTGTCTCTTCACGATTCTGGCGGTAGTGCTGTACGTCTGTCTCAACTACCCGGGGACACTGGCTTGGGTGCTGACAGGTATGGCAGGTGCAGGAACAAGTCCGGCGAGCGGTTGCTTGTGGGTGGCTGTTGGTTGAGTGAACGGTGTCTCTGGCTGTCGTTACAGCGGTCCCTCGTCATTTATTATCGCGTTCTGTACCTCACAACACGCGCCACTGCGTGCGGCGCCCCAGGCAAGCAACATGGAGCCCCCGGTGCCACGCATTACATGTGCATACGGTACGACGTCATTGACGTGCGCATCCGCGTTGCTTTGTGTTGACTTGCGCCTGTAGGCCTATGCGGGCTCCTGGCGCTCAGTCTGGTGCTGATGCTGCTGTGGAGCACGAGCATCTTCCATGCGACCGGCCAGCGCGAGTGGGACGAGCTGGTGGCGGCGGAGGACGAGTTCCGGGCCTACGCGAAAGCAGAGGCGGCGGCGCACTCCGACAGCGGTGGCGGCGGCGGTACGGCAGTCGTTGGGGTTGCGAACCTGAAGGGCGGCGTTCACACTGAGAAGGTGGCGGTGGCGGCCACGAAACCACGCGTCGCGGCGGGCATTGGCTCCGATGGTGACGAGAGCTGAAGAGCGACAGGCAGGCGTTGGAAGGGGCGGGGCAGGCGGTGGCAGGGGGCAGGGACGTGGCACGGGACGTGGTGGAGGGCGTGGCACGGGGCGGACAGTGTCAACGCTGGGTGATGAGACTGATGACTTCAGAGGTGGGCACTCGCGGTCGAAGAGTGCCAGGTAGTCATGTTTGGGGGAGGGAAGCGCCAGGCTAGCTCTGGGGCCTAGAAGTTAGAGGCCTGCCAACAGAGCTGCACGGCCCACTGAGTGAGAAGATAAGTGGCTTGTGCTGCTCGTGTGCACCTTTGCAGTACCAACGTGCGCACTGCCGGTGTGCGCGCGCGCGCGTGTGTGTGTGTGTGTGTGTTAAAAAACGAAACGAAAGCCCGTGTGTGTGTGTGTGTGTGTGTGTGTGTGTGTGTGTGTGTGTGTGTGTGTGTGTGTGTGTGTGTACAGGCAGCACAGGCAGTACAGGCAGTATGTCTTGGTATGCATGTCAGGCTGATGCGCGTGCCTCTGGATACTGCGGGTTGGCGAGGGCGCCGCGCCAGCCACCCAAGCTGAAGTTTAGTGGTCATCGTGAAAGGGCATTGATGGATGATTCCCGTTATTGAGGGTTTGCGAGCAGGGCAGCGCCATTTCGCGGGTGTAGGCGGACATTCACGGATTCAATGGGATTATAACCGCGTAGCCTGCTGCGTGTTATGGACTTGTATATTATCTTGAAAGCGCGGTTTGTGACGTGCGGCCTTGAATAATCACGGCAGGACGACACGTTGAATGTGTACTGCAATCCGTGATGGCGAGGGTCTGCACTTTAAAGGATGCATGCTGGACAGGTCATGTTCTGGATGGGGGATTGGGATGGTTCTTGAAAGGAGGCTTTCAAGAGAGGTCTCTTGGCCCCCTCAATCTCTGCACTGCCACGGCACAGGTAACATGGCAATTGTCTGAGGCTTACAGTGTTGGTATGAATACCCTTCTCGTGCCGAGCGTCTGCTCGTGTTGCCGTCGGTTGTATGACTGACAATGCGACTGCTGTTGATACTTGCAACTGTTATTATTGGGGACTTCCATTGTACCTCTTGTAATTGATCCTGTACCCTGGACATGACTCACACACCAATAATCCATTGTGTCAACTTGGTCCATCCAGCGGCTTCCATGCCACATGCCACGCCACATGCCGAAATTGCGCGATGGTGAAGCGCCTACTAACAGCTCAGTCGCCAGTACCTTGCGGCACTGACTGCGTGCTGGTACACACGCACACATACCGTATCTGTCTCCAGCGGCTAGCCCATACTACGACCACCGCCCCACAACAACACACAGCACAGCAACACGACCAATGCGGACCTAAACCTCAGCCCTGTGCATGGCGGTGACAGGACACGTGCCAGCCCAACGCTCGAGCCAACACGGGCTGCCTTCCATCAGGGGTGGCCTGCCTTCCATCGTTCAGACGCCCCAAACACCCCTGTGAAGTCATTGCTAAACATGAATTCTCAATGTAGAATAGCGGCCCCCAACATTATGTGTTGCGTGTGCCCTTCGACGTGGTGAAGTGCGGCCTTTGCAAAAACCCGAGACCGGGCGTGCCGTGCGAAATGTGGACTCTGGATGCCTTGTGCGGCATTGCATGCGGACGTCGCTCACTTGCAGCCTGGCCGCCCCACTCATAAAGTAGTTTCCAGCAAGCTTTGCCGAATCGCGCCACATCGCGCCATGAGTACATACCATCTCGGATCGCAAGGCAGCAAAACATGCCGCGCTCGCAATCTGCCCATACCCATACCCATCTCGGTACATCACCGGCAGACCATTTTGCACAATGGAGTCGTGCGCAGGAGTCTGTTGGATGATGCCTCATGGCCCTTCATTCAAGGCCTGCTGCAGCTGCGCAGCCCCATTGCGCATGTCCTACAACACGGAAGACCTTTCGCGCATGTCACCACCATGTAAGCAATCGCCTGTCGCTTGTCGCGCGCGAGTGCGAACACAGCAGGGCAACGGATGGGGGCTGCAAACGAACCGCGGCCCAACTTCCCACGCGCGCATACCACCCATCCACGCAGCACCCGTGCTCCGTAAGCCCTAAACCGTCCAAGCCCTTCCGGCTTTCCAGAGTGCCACCTAGCAACCCAGCCGAACACCGCAATATCTGCTGCGTCCCGTCAGCCTGCCCCGTCACCTGATCCGTCGCGCTCAATGTACTTATGTACCCAACCCAGTGCAGCTCGCTTCTCTGTGTCAGCCAGTGGGACCGGGGGACTCCAGCGCGTACGGCAGCCGTATACAACACACTGCCCAGTGTAGCCCTCTGCTCGCCAACACACTGCCTAGTGTAGCCCTTTGCTGGCCAACTCCAAAACTGAGAGCAGAGCGTGCTGCTCGTCATTCGCACAATGCCTTTGGCATATGGCCACACGTAAGCTCCTGGCGCTTGACGCGCCTCTTCTCTCGCTCTTAGCTCGTCTCGGCTCGTCGCTGCAGAGCAATCACGAAATGACGGCGGCCACGCGCCCACACGGCCTCCACTCAATCTCACACAAACATACACGACAAGCCATTTGCTAGCACCCAGCGAGCCAGCATGGCTCTTGCGCTCGTTCGCCGCAGTGGACCAGGTACAAAAGCCTACCTGCCACGCATAAATCCCTCTCATTTCCCATCATTTAGTCATCCGGCAAACCCCATTTACGGGAACAACCATGTTCGCGCCGCGTTCGCGCACAACACCTGCGACCTCCTGACTCACACGCACACCATACTGCGACACGCACGCCGTACTGTACTGCGTCCCTGCCCGTGCATCCATCAGCACAATGACCACGTGATTACAGGTTGCTGCTGACTGCCTGTGACAGCCCCACATCCATACTCTTATGCTTCCGTGCGTTGCTACCCAGCTTGCGCAACGACATCAGCCGACCTCCCAGGTTCAGAGAGCGCCTGTTGGCTCCGCCGCCGCCGCCGCCACTGCTGCCGCTGCCGCGGCTCTTGCGCTCGTTCGCCGCAGTGGAGTACACAATTTCATCCGCCGCAACTACGGCTGCAGTCAGCCGTGCCTGCTCTCGCTCTCGCTGCAAGTCGTCTGCGAAGCGCCACTGCTGCTCCTCCTCCGACGGCTCCGCCGCCCTGGAGGCTTTGCTCTCCGTGCCCGTCGCCTGCTTGCGCGCCGGAGCATCTCCCGGGCCGACTGCCGTGCCCTTGTAGTAGTAGCCCACACGCGCCGCAGCACCGGCCGCAGCTCCTGTCGTGGGCTGCTTTGCTGCAGCCGCCGGCTGGCGGGCTGCAGTCTGCTGCTGCTGCGCCAGCGCGCCCGGCTCCGGCGAGGGCGTGTCACCGCGCGCCGCCAAACCGTTGCTGCTGGTGCGGTTGCTGCTGGTGCTGCCGTTGCTGGCTGCGCCGTCGCCCGCCGCACTGCCGCTCATGCTGCAAGGCCCGCTGCCACCCGCCACACCGTTGACGTTCCCTCCGGCAACGGCGCCATTCGCGCTGTGGCGCACCGCCAGCATCGCCGCCGCGGTCTGCCCGCCCAGCCGGCCGCTGCCGCCCTGGCTGCTGCCTCCCATGCCGATGCCAAGAGTCCCCACCCCGAAGAGGCCGCTCTTCCGGCCCTGATGCGCGGGCGGCGCGTAGCGGATTTGGCCTGCGGCTTCGGCCGTTGCCAGCCGCACCCGCTCGCGCTCGCGCTGCATGTCCGTCCCAAAATCCCAGTTGTACGCCTCTTGCTCTGGCTCCTCGGGCCCCGCCGCTGCCGCTGCCGCTGAGCCGCCGGCCGGGCCTTGGGCCTGCACCTGGGAGTGCCGCCGCCGCTGGAAGGCGCCGGCAGCCGCGTTCATGCTGTCGCCGCCGCTTCCGCCCGCGCCCCAAGCGCCGCGCGGCGTCAGCGGCGGCCCCGCAGGAGAGCCGCACGGGTCCGGACTCCAGGCCTGATGGCAATGGCCGCCACCGGCGGCGCCGCCGGCACCATACACGCGCGAGGGCGAGGCACCGCCGGACGCGACGCTGCCCACACGGCCTCCAATAGACCGGTGCCCGCCGCCTGCGGCCGCCGCCACGGCCGCCCCCGCCGGCAACGGCACCGCCTCGTCGTCCTCCTCCTCGCCCTCCTCCTCCTGCTCCCCGCCGCTGAAGGCGTCATGGTCATAAACGCCACACACGCGCCGCTCCATCACCATGCCCGTCGAGCCCCACCGCGGCGGCATGGCCGAGGCCGCTGGTGCGTGGGCCACGGAGGCAAAGGTGGAGGAGAGGGAGGTGGGTTGCGCGAGCCGCGGGCTGGCGACGGCGGCCGGTGTTGCCGTCATGCCGATTGCGGTGGCGGAGGCGCGGCCGACGGGTGCCGCGTGGTGCGCGCGCGGCGTGTGCTGCTGCTGCTGCTGCTGCTGGCCATGTGTGCGGTAGGAGATGGGCGAGTGCGGGTTGGAGCGTGCGACGTGGGACGCACGAACGGAGGTCGTCCAGCCCCCGGCGCCGACGCCGGCTCCAGCGCCTACAGCGGCAGATACGCAGCCTGGCCCTGACGCCGCCATCGGTACCGCCGCCACCAATGAGGTCCGGGGGGAGGTACACGCCGCACGCAGGCTGTGCTGGTGCTGGTGCTGTTGGTGCGGGTCGTGGGCGGCCGGCAGGCCGGGTGCCGAGGCGGCCGCGGCGCCTGCGGCGCCTGCCACCTCCGCCCCGCCGTCTACGCTGTCAAGGCTCAGTCGCGCCGGTGCCCCCGGCAGTACGTTGCTCCGCGCGGCGGCACCCACGCCCACACCCATGCCTGTGCTGCCGCCGCCGCCGCCGATGCAGCCGCCTGCCGCGCTAGAGATCAGGCCCGTGCGGCGCGGGGACGCCGTGGCGGCGCCGGCGGCGCCGTGTGGCTCCAACAGGCCTCCGCAGTGGCTGGCGGCGCCGCCGCTGAGGTGGGAGGGCATGGGCTGCAGGCTGCTGTTGTTGGGGCCGCGCGATGGCGAGACAGGCACGGCGCACAGGCCGCGAGCCGGGCTGGCGGGGTGTGGGTACTGGTGCAGGTGCTGCTGGTGGGGGTGAGGGTGCGGTTGGGGGTGCGACGCTGGCACGCAGGCGTCGACTTCATCCCACAGAGGAAGTGGCCGGGCCGAGGAAGCGGTGGCGGCGGCGCCGCCCCCGCCGCCGCTGGTGCGGCTCGCACCAGCTCCCGTCGTACCGTACGGTTTCAGGGCCAGATCCGCCGCTGCTGCGGATGTACCGGTTGCTGACACTGTGGCGGCTGCAGCGGCGGCTGCACTGGGAGGCAGCATTGAACGCATGCCGGGAGAGGCGCAGCCAGCGGCCCACCCGCCCGCGGCGCTGCTGCTGCCGGAGAGCTGCGTTGCCGGCGCCGCGGGCAGCACTTGCGCGACGCTACCAGCGGCAGGCCAATGGGATGCTGCTGGTGCAATGACGTCTGCCAGCATCTTTGATGGAACGTGTGGTGTACCTGCAGGGGAGGGGGGTTTGGGAGCAGCAGCGAGCAAGCGGGGAGTGTTACGGTGCACTGACCTGCCTGAGCGTGTGTCCGACTGGGAAGGAACGCCGCGTCAGCTCTCGCTCCCGCAACCGCGCCGTTTGTCCCAATCTTGTAAAAATCGTGACTTTCACATGCAAGCGCCGGTGTCCTCGCACCAAGCGACACAAGACAGCGACTGATGCCGTCGCCGATGCGCGAGTGTGTGTGCTTCTCCCGCGGCCCCATAATGACTGGGGGTTCCGGTAGCTGACTATAAGCTTCTCCCTTGCGCACCTGCTAGTCAGACAGAAGCCGCTTCAGGGAGCCCAGTCCCAGGTTGTTGGAGGCCGCGCCCGGCAACGCGCTCGGCTCCGCGCCCCAGCGCTCGCCCAAAGCCTTTACTAGTGAGAAATCAGCATGGCCGTCCAGGCTCGACTGAGGCTGCGAGAATCTCAGACCGGTCGCGCGCTCTAATACTTTCCTCAGACGCGCCTGGTCACAGCTATTAAAGCGCAAGGACTAGTTTCAGGAAGTGTAAAGTGCAGAGCGCCAGAACCAGCGTGGCTGAAGCGACTGAAGCTCGCGATCGCTTTCTGCCTGCGGTGCGAAGTGCGGTGTGAATTGAAGGCGTATAATTACCCCAAGAACAGTTATTAGGCACGCTGAGCATGCATTATACGATTTACGATTTCCTCACACGCTAACACGCTAAGAACCATGATCCCACCCCGGTTTTGGAGACACGCGCGTGTGGCCGGGACCAGACTGAGAGGGTGAGCTGTCATGTGTCCCGCCGGCCGCGGTAATTGATGCTTGAGCTAGGTGCAGGACCAGCAACGTTCGCAGCGTCAGGGGGCACGCCGGCCGATTCCCGACTGGTCCAGCCCGTCCTTTCCTTCTCCGGCCAGCACAGGCGTCGGCGAAAGTCCGCGACCGCACCATCACCAGCAGTCCAGCACCAGTCGTGAACAGTAGGCGAGCGGACGGACTAAGCGGTCGGGTGGGTTTCGTGGAAAAGCGTGGAGCGTGGCGTAGCGTGGAGCGTGGCGTAGCGTGCCGAGTGCATGCTGATTGCGGACTGGTCCGGCGGGTCACCTTAAGAATGCCCCTTCAGCCCTTTGTCCATACATTAAATCTCGTATGCTCGCATACCCACAATCATAGAATGTCACAACAACGGAGCTCGGCGAGGCTTGGGGATGGTGCGCGCCAATTCGAGGTGCGAAGGCTGAGCCCTTGTTCGCGACGCAGGGCGCGAGCAAAAGACTTGCTCTTCGTATTGATATTTTAAGGGTATGCACAATGTGGTGGTGGCCTGCAGGAGGTCCCGGGAGTGTTTCGGCTGGACGTCGGCCTGCTTGTCTCAGTGCTGCGCGAGCACGAGCAGTCTCCAGCTGCTGCCGGCCATTCCGCGCTGGATGGGCCGCTGGACACCGTGCGCTCCCAGCTCGAGCACTCGAGGTGTTGGCCAAGGCAGCGGGAGGCGTGCGTCGAGGTGCGTTTGCCTTGGGTGTTGCGCGGCGCAAAGCCCATCACAGGGGCCCCAGCCAAGGCCCCAGCCAACATGAGGCTCGGGAGTCGGGGCAGACACATCCAGCCGGGAGACGGCACTGCAGGACCCGGCATACGGTACGGTGATTCATTTTCGCGCGCTGGCACCTCGTGCATTCCCCAATTTGTTACACGTTGCTGTTTCATGACTGTTGTTACTACAGTGCCTAAACCGCAGTGCCGCCTGGCCCCTGCTGCTCAACTGGTTGCGACGGAGCTCGGACCAGCTACTGGCGGCGCGTGTGCCGGCGGCGCTGGCGGCTGGGGTATGCCTGCAGGCAGCAGGCGGCGGCGGGCCGCGGCCGGCTGCTGCTCCTGTTGCTGCTGCTGCTGCTGTCTCCCCGGCGGCGCCATTTGCTACTGCCATTGCCAGTAGCAACGCATCCACGGAAGCGGGAGCTGGAGGCGCGGGCGGAGGCGCAGGCGGGAGTGGCGGCGCGGTGGCGGCGCACGCACAGCAGCCAGACCCGCGTGTCGCTGGGGCCGCAGCCGAAGCAGCTTGTTCGGGAGCCGGAGCGCCCAACGGCTTTGCTTCCATGGATGCAGCCGTGAAAGCCACCGCCACGCACATCAGGGCGCTGTTCCTGCTGTTTGAGGCCCTAGTCACGGAAGCGGCAACAGCAGGCGTTGCAGGCGGCGGCGGCGCGGCGCCGCCGCAGAGCCGCCGCCGCGAGCTGCTGTGTCGGACCGCCCGCGCGCTGCTGTCAAGTCACGGCCTGCGGGCCTGTGGCCGCCTGGCGGCGCAGGCCGCAGGGGCCGCGGCCAAGGCCGCCGGCGCTACAGCGGAAGGGCCTAGCGGCGGCAATAGCGGTGGTGGCGGCAGTAGCAGGAGTAGCAGCAGTAGCAGCTGCTACGAGGTGGGGGGGGCCGCCCAGCTGCTGGCGGCGTTGCTGGGTGTGACGTGTGACGTGGTGTCAGCCGCCGCCGGGCTATGCACCGGCATCCAGCTGCATGCCGCGAGCAGACAACAGGAGCAGCAGGAGCGGCGGGGATCCACGTCGCCGCCGTCGCCGCTGACAGAGCTGCTGCCGCGCGAGATAGCCGCCAGCGGTCTGCTTGAGCACGTGGCGGCGCTACTGCTGCATGAGGCTGTAGCAGTGGGGCGGCGGCGGCTGCAGCACCAGCGGCAGCAGGTGCCGCCGCAACAGCAGCAGCAGCAGCAGCAGCAGGGGCCGCCAGCACCACTTGAGGGGCCACCGCAACAGCAACACCAGCACCAACACCACCAACTGGGGGGCTCACGGCTGCAGGAGTCGCTGCTCCACCGAGTTCACACCTTGTCGCAGCAGCACATAGCGCTGTGGATGGGCGCCTTTGGCGTGGAGGCCAGCAGCAGCACCGGAACAGGCGGCAGCAGCATGACCATCGGGGGTGGCGGTGGCAGCCGCCGCAGCAGTAGCGCCGCGCGCCCGCACCAGCAGCAGCCGGCGCAGCCGCCGCCCCCAGTGCTCTTGGGTGCCTGCCTGCAGATGCAGGTGCTGTCACAGGTGGTGGCGACGCTGGGTGCGGCGGGCTTTGGCGGCGGCGAGCGGGGCGTGTGGGGGCTGCCGGCGGAGCTGGCGGCGGGGCTGCCGCTGCTAGTGGATGTAGCTGATCAGCCTCAGGTGGATCTGAGGCTGCTACAGCCGCACCTCTTTGTCGACAGCGTAGCCTACCTGGCCAGTGCGCCGTTCACTGTGCTGGCAATAGTCGTGTGTGCCCTTGAGGAGCTCCTCAAGCCAGCCACGCGCGGCAGTACCGGCAGCGGCACCAGCAGTAGCAGCGGGACCGTTGGCGGCGGCCGCGGCGGCGCAACGACCAGCAGCCCTCGTGGTCGCGGCGGCGGCGGCACGGGTGGCAGAGATGGCGGCAGCCGAGGCGGTGGTCTGACCCAGGCGGCCGGCAGTAGCAGCAGTGGCGGCGGCAGTAGCAGCAGCGGTGGCGGCTACTGCTTGTCCCCCATCACACCGCGGGCGGCTGCCCAGGTGATGCTTCGCTGCGCCGACCTGGCAGCGGCTTCCCTGAACCACGCTAATGCGACTGCAACGGGCACTGCTACTGCGGCGGCTGCTACTACTACTGCTGCTGCTGCTGCTACGGCGGCGGCGGCGACTGGCGCCGCTCGGGCGGGCGCGCTAGGCGCGCTGGCCGCGGCGCCCGCTGGGCCTTCGGACGCACATGTGGCGGACCCGGCGGGAGGCGGCAGTGGCAGTGGCACTTCCAGCGGCGCCCATGCCACATCCATGCCAGCATCCGAGAGTGCGGCGCCGGCGCTGCCAATGCCGATGCCGATGCCGATGCCAATGCCGATGCTGCGGCTGCAGCGCAGTGACGCCTGGGAGGTGGGGCTGTCCGCTGTAGATGCCGCTAGAGGCATGTGGTCCGCTGCCAGCGACAACATCGGCAGTAGCAGCGGCAACAGCGGCAGTAGCAGCGGCAACAGCGGCAGCAGCAGCGGTCCGCTGCTGATGGCCCGCTACTGGAGGACGGTGGCGGCGGTGCTGCGGGCCTTTGTCGCGGACCTGGGCGCAAGCGGCAGTAGCGGCGGCAGTAGCGGCAGCGGTAGTGAGGGCGAGCAGCTGCTGCGCGTGCAGCGGCATGCACAGCTGTTGGGCTGGGTTGGGAGGGCGCTGCAGCGCGGTCCCGACGTGCCTGCGCCGGGTGGGTGCGTGGCTGGGGTGGGGCAGGGCGGGAATGAGTCGACGGGAGCGTGTGAGCTGAATGAAGGCGGCGTGATCGTGAGTACGACTGTGACTGTGACAGTGAGCTGGAGTTGGAGCCACCACGTGCGTGCGTCAACCCCTGTAATAGCAATGCGGAGTGCTCAGCTCACAGGCTCTTCACCTGCCCATACATCGCTGCCTACGAGTCATGCTCACACGCACCCGTGACAAGCCTCACACCTGCGCGCACACACACACACACACACACACACACACACATTGTTTTCCTTGTGCTCTTTAACACACACACACACACGCGCAATGTTTTCCTTGTGCTCTTTAACTCACACACACACATACGCATTGCCCAACCCATCCCCTGGCGGGTTCCGGACACGAATGGCCCCGCCCCCGACGCACCATCCCACCTGCCGCCTCAGGCCCGGAGCCGCCACCGCGCCCGCCGCGGGCCCTGGCCGCCCCCCTGGCAGGCGGCATGCTGTCGGCGCTGGAGTTGGCGGTTCGCGCCGCGCCCGACACCGGCCTAGCGCTGCAGCCGCTCGCGACCTTCCTGCCCTTCAGCGTCGAGATTTTCGGCAGCGCCACCTGCTGGCCGCTGTTCCAGCAGCTGCTGGCGTTCGCGCCGCCGGCCCAGGCGGCGGCGCTCATCACCAGCATCGGCAAGCGGCTGCAGCTGGTGGTGCATGTGGCGGCGGCGCAAGGGGGGCAAGGAGGAGGGCATGGAGCAGGGCATGGAGGAGGGCGTGGAGAAGGGCGTGGAGGTGGTGGCGGTGATGGCGGTTTCAGCTGCTTGGAGGGCGATGTGCAGTGGGTGGTGGCGGCGGTGTCGCTGCTGCCCAGCCCCGCCCTGCAGCGGCAGGGCGCCGGCGCCGGCGCGGGCGCCATGCCGCCCGGCAACCTGGCGAGCACGGACCGCCGCGGCGCGGGTTGTGGGGCTGGCGGCCGTGGGCCGGGGCAGAGGTCGCCCGGCTTCATTCCGCCAACCCTGGTCTCGCTTGGCGGAAGGCTGGGCGGAGGGGTGGGTGGGGGCCCTGGCAGGGCCGGCAGCAGCGGCCGCCGCCCGGAAGCGGCGCCGCCCGACATGCTACAGCCGCACGGGCTGCGGCTGCGGCTGCTGCTGTGGCACACGCTGCACCGCTGGCTGCCGGCGCTGTCGCGCTGCCTGCGGCTGCCGCAGCTGGAGCGGCCGGAGGCGGCGCAGCTGGTTGCGGGGCCATATACACAGGTGCGGCTGTGGTAGGAGCTACCGCTGAGTAAGCCATTCCAGCTGGAGTAGGGGTGGCGTACTCACCGTGCTACGTTACTGGCCGTAATACGTTCTGACCCACATCATTGCACACGCACACGAACACACACTCACACTCGCACACATACGCACATGCACTGTCTTTGCGCTTTGTTCACCTTGTGCTCCTTAACACATATATACACACACACACACACGCACACACACACACGCGCACATGCACAAACACACACAGGTCATGTACCTGCTGTTCAACCCGCTGATAGCACTGGCGCAGTGCGACGGCACGGTCGCTGAGGCCGCCGGCGCCCGGGCCCAGGTACCGCCCGCCGCCGGAGCCGCCAGCACCCGCACCCCGCCGCCCGCCGCTACAGCCGCCGCCGGCACCGCCACTGCCGCTGCTACAGCCGCCGCTGACGCTGCCAGCTGGCGGCAGTGGCTCCTCCACGACGTGGAGGTGCTCGAGCTGTTGGAGGTGGGGCTACGGCTGCTGGCGGCGCTGCAGCCGCGCGACCCAAGCGCCGTGGGCGTCACGCTCGCCGTGCAGAACACGCTGCTGCTGCTGCCGCTGGCGGCGCCGGACGCCTTGGCGGCGACGCTGCAGCCAAGATCGCCGTCGCCGCCGGCCTGGCCTTGGTCCGCCGGAAACCTGCGTGCCATGCTGGCGAAACACACGCCCACGCTTGGGCTGATCGGCTTCCCGGCGTTCATGGTGCAGGGGCCGCTGCCCAGTGTGGAGCACGTGCGTGAACTGGCGACGTCGGGCGCCACAGGGCCGGCGGTGCGGGCCAAGGCGCTGGGCACGGGGGCCACGCGTGCCGCGCTGGCACAGATGGCGCCGCAGCCAGCCGGCGACGGCGCCTGGCGGCACCCGCTGTCGCCGCGTGAGGCGGAGGTGGAGGCGGCGGCACTGCAGGGGGGCGGCTTGGAACAGGGGCAGGGACAGCAGGGACAGCAGGGACAGCAGGGACAGCAGGGACAGCAGGGACAGCAGGGACAGCAGGGACAGCAGGGGCAGGGACAGTGGCAGCAGCAGGGCCAGCACGGACAGCAGGGCCAGCAGGGACAGCAGCAGGGGCCGCGAGGGCAGGCGCAGCAAGGGCAGTCGAGCTCGCCGCTGAGCTGCTGCGGCAACCCGCGCTGCACCAACCTGGCCGGTCCGAGTGAGTCGGATCTGCCGCTGCAGGCCTGTGGCGGCTGCAAGGCCGTGCGGTACTGCGGCCGACCCTGCCAGGCGGCGCACTGGCGCGCGGGGCACAAGGAGGCGTGCCCAGTGCTGAAGGGTGTTGGGAGCCGCTGATGCGCGGGCGTTTAGCTTTGCGTCCTTTGGGCGGCTCCGGCGCGTTTGTTTGAGGTTGCGTTGAAAGCGTGGCTGTTGGTACAGGATAAGTCGGAGGCTTTGGAAGGTGTGCGGCCCGATTGGTGAGAGAGGTTGCGCAATCCAGATGGTGAGGTGGCTGAGCTCAGGAGTTGCTCCTCGGCTTGTTGCCTAGCTACCGGTAGGTAGGGTCGGTGCCCGTCGCCTGCATGAGGAAATGCTGCGGCTTCAGTGACTGCTGCATGGTACGCACGCACGATGTGGCCGTACGGATTTGACACGGGCATAGTGGGCGGGATTGCTCAAAACCATACATGCAACCCTATGGACTGCTCGTGTGATCCAGGAGCGAGCACCGATACACAGCGCAGACCCGGATGGCGTGCAACAATTCAGGCGGGACGAGACCATTGACTTCAGTCGGTGCAGCAACCTGGTCCCATGTCACGCCGCGAACTTAAGCCGCATAGCATCCTCGAAACAACTGTCCAGGCCACGTGTCAGACACGCCCAGGCGGCACGCAATTCGAGCCTTCAGCCTCCCTTACTTTCCTCTCTTTGGCGGCATGTACGGTATGAGGTTCAACTGCTAGTCCCCGGCACGCCCCCGCAAACTCGTAGAAGGCAGCCCTAAACATCCGCGCATTAGCGGCTCCCGGAATCCTTCAGCACTGGGCACGCCTCCTTGTGCCCCGCGCGCCAGTGCGCCGTCTGGCAGGCGCGGCCGCAGTACCGCACAAGCCCACAGCGGGCACAGGCCTGCAGCGGCAGCTCCGCCTCGCTCTCTCCTCCCAGGTTCACACAGCGCGGGTTGGCGCAGCAGCGCAGAGGCTGCTGTGTGCCTGGCGCTGCCGCCACCGCTGCCGCCACCGCTGCCACTGCCGCCGCCGCCACCTGGCACTCGCCGCTACCCACCGCACCCGCCGCAACTGCTGCTCCCAGCAACGCCGCCGCTTCCTGACTCGCCTCAAGCGGACAGATCACCTCCAGCACTCCCGCCTCCGCCTCGGCCACCAACCCCATTGCCTCCGCCGCCGCCGCCACCAAGCTGGAAAAGGCGGCACGCGCCGCCGGGCCGCCCAGCGTTTCAGCGCGCAGCGCCGCCGCCGCCGCCGCGGGCTCTGCCCGCTGCCGCTTGAGCCGCTCCGCATGCGCGCACAGGTCCTCGACTAGCTTCCACAGGGGGTCATAGAGCCCACCATCCACAGAGGCGGCGAACCGGGAGAATTTCATGTGCTTCGTCAGCACGTGCCGCAGCTGGGTGGGGTGCCAGGGCGAAGACGGCGGCGGCAGCGCCTGCGCCGGCCGCAGCACCGCGCCTAGCGCGTCGGGCGCCGCCAGAAGCAGGTGCATGAAGAGGTGCGTCACCGATGTGGCGGCGCCCACGGCGCTTAGGTCGTGCGGCGGCAGCGCCGCCAGCAGCCGCAGCCCTGTTTCCAGTACGCCGACTACGTCCACGTCGTACAACAGCCACTGCCGCCAGCTGACGGCGGAAGCTGTAGCAGCAACGGCTGTAGCAGCGGCGGAGACACAGGCGGCGGTGGTGGACCTAGCCGCCGCAGGGCCGCCGTCTCCGCCGCCGCTGGTGCTACTGCCGCTTCCAGCAGGGCTGCTCCTGCCTTTGCCGGTGCTGCTCCTGCCGCTCGCCGTCGCCGCCGCCGCCCTCGATTCCGCGGCCACGAGCGCCTGAAGCGGCTGTAGCACGTGGGAGATGACCCGCTGGACCGCGCTGACACCATCATCTGTCGTGTCCTGCAACCTGAGCAGCCGCAGCCCCCGCGACATCGCCGGCAGCCAGCGGTGCACGGCGTGCGAGTGCAGCAGCCGTACGCGCAGGTGCAGCAGCGACAGCGGCTGCGGCGGCCGCGGCGGCGGGCCGCCGTCGCTGGCGCTGCTGGCAATACCGGCGGCGGCACGGCCGCTGCTGAAGACCAGCGGCCCGCCGCCCACCGGCAGCGCGGCAATCGCCACGGCACAGGTGTGCAGGAGGTGAAGCTCCATAGGGCTGGTTCTCAAGCCGGCGGCCGCGCCGTCCCGGTCCGCGCTACTGCCGCTGATGCCGCCGCTGCTGCTACTGCCGCCGTGCGCCTCCATGATGTCGTGTGCTAGCTGCATGCGCTTGCCGATGCTGGTGATGAACGCCGCCGTCCGGGCCGGCGGCGCAAACGCCAGCAGCTGCTGGAACAGCGGCCAGGACTCACCTACATATGATGTGCATTTGGCAGCCCGAGTTACAAGATTCAATACTTGTTTGGTCGGTGGAGTCACGATAAAGACATCGAGTGAATGGTCGCGACGCCACGCGTTGGACGCCACAAGTCAAGGCGAGCCCGTGCGCGTGGCATCTGCACACCGCACCATACCATACCATACCATACCATACCATACCATACCATACCATACCATACCATACCATACCGTACCGTACACCATACCATATCATACCATACCATACCATACCATACCGTACCGTACACCATACCGTACCGCACCACACCGAACACACGCACTCTAACTCTCACCAGGGGTCAGCGCGCTGTCGGTCAGTGTCCGCATGAAGGCGTTGGCCAGGTCGATGGCCACACCGGTGTGGGTGTCGGGCGCGGCGCGCACCGCCGCCTCCACCGCCGGCAGCATGCCGCCCGCCAGCGCCGCCGCCAGCGCGCGCGGCGGCCGGAGCGGCAGCGGCAGCGCCGAGCCTGCAGCAGGAGCATGGGGGCCGCCGCACACGGCAACAGCAGGCAGGAGGAGTTGTCAAGATGCACTGAGAGACTTACTTCACAGCAGTACGCACAAACATGCTGTTGGATGGGCCAGAAGGGCTTTGGATTGAGCAAGGCATGTTTTTCGGGAGAGCTGACGTGCGTGACACAACCGCATGACGTGCAGCTCTTCGTAATGCGCAGAGCTCCATCTAACGCCCCCCTTGAATACTCCCGTAACACCTATCCCACTAAAGCAAAACGCCTTCGTGCCCGCGGCCCACCTGCCTGCCAGCCTGCCTGCCAGCCTGCCCAGCAGCTGCCCCCACACATCCACTCGCACACCCACTCACTCACCCGGCATGGTACCGGCCATGTCCAGCACGCCTCGCGCCCAGGTGTCAGCACGCAACAGGCCGCCGCGGCCGGCGCCCGTGCCGCCACCGTCAGCCGGCACTGCCGTGGTGCACCGACGCAGCAACGCCCCGGCCGCCCGCCACCACCGACGGGGCAGCGGAGGCATCAGATCGCTGCAGTCACCACTGCCGCTGCTACTGCAGGTCGGCGGCGGCTCCTGCAGCAGCAGTAGCCACTTTGCAGTGTTCAGCGCATCCGTGCCCAGCTCCCACGCGTCACCCCGCCCAAACCGCAACCGCAGCGGGCTGGCGCCAGTCGGTTGGCCGATGCTAGTGCCACCACTGCTGCCGCTACTGCCGCTACTGCTGCCTCCACTGCCGCTGCTGCTACTGCCGCCGCCACTTGCGGCGGCTGGGCCGGACCCCATCAACAGGGAGGCCGCCGCCAGCTGCGCCACGCCGAGCATTACCTCAGCGGCGGCATGCGGGCTGACAGGGAAGCACCAGCTGCTGCTACAGCCAGCCATCGCCTGAGTGCTGCTGCCGGCACCACTCCCGGCAGCGATCGCAATATCATCATCATCATCATCATCCTCATCCTCCTCAGCAGCAGTTGCCCTAGAAGCCAATATGGCCGCAGCAGCAGCCGTAGTCGGCGCCCGTCGGCACTGATCATCCAGATCGTGGCGCAACGCCTTGAATGGCTGTGGGTCCAGGTGATGCGGCTGCGGCAGCTCACCCTCCGCACTGCTAGCTCCGCCGTTGCTGTTGCCGCTGAAACGGCCTGTGGCGCCATTGGGCTGAAACAGGGAAAGTAGCTCCGCCGCGTACTGCTGCAACTCTGGTGACATTGAAGCTGAGGCTGGTCGCATCAGAATTGGCAGCCCCGCCGCCAGCTCCGCCGGCAGCCCCCACACGCCCCGCTCGCCGCCGCCAAAGCCCGCCGCCGCCAGCGTCGCCACCACCTGCGACAGCACCTGCATCTGCAGACAGGTGCCCCAGGGCATAGGCGGCAGTAGCACTTGGTGCGGCTGTGGGCCCGCAGCAGTCCAGCTGCTACTGCCGCTACTGCTGCTGCCCCCGCCCGCGCCGCCGACAAATATGTCAATCACGCCACGACTGCTGGCGCCGCCGCCTTTTATGTTCGCGTAGATAAACGTTGTATCTCTCACTTGCCATGCGCACGTGCCTAGCGCGGAGCTGAGGCACTCCACGAAGCGAGAGCCGAAGCTGCTGCAGCTGCCGTCATTCGGCTGAGTTGCGGCACCAGGAGCGGAGGTTGGCGGCGGAAACGGTGCCGGCTCCTGCCGAGTCGTTGACACGTCAGCCAATCCGCTGGTGGTGGCAGTAGCAGCGACCGCGGCTGTCGCCGCAGTGCTACTGCCGCCGCCAACTCCACTGCTTCTGCCACTGCTACTGCCAGCCGCCATCCGCTGCTGCTGCTGCTGCTGCTGCTGCTGCCGCAGCAGTCGCGCGCGCCCCTCCGCCGCCGCGCCGTGCAGCACCAGCCGCGCCACCTGGTCGAAGCAGCCGGTGGCGCCCGCCTCCGCCAGCAGCACGTCTGTGAGGGCGAAGGGGTGCCCCTTGCCGCTGGTGGTGGTACTGCTACTGCCGCCGCTGGTGCTGCTACTGCCACATCCAGTACCACCACCGCCGCCGCCGCCGCCGCCGCGGCCGCCACGACCTCCGCGGCCGCTCCGGCCACCACTTCCCTCCGGCACCGCCGCCGCCGCCGGCCTACCAGTCGCCTTTCCAGCAACACCTGCAGCCGCACGAGCAGCCGCAACACCAGCAGCGTAACTGTCTTCAGGCGGCAGGTGGTAGGGCCACATTGGCATGAGCTCCTTGAGCATCCTGGCTGCGTTGCCCATGCAGAGCGGCACCAGGGTCAGAGCCTCCGCCAGCGGGTGTGCGGGCGAGCCCAGGTAGCCGCCAGCATCACCAGCAGCACCAGCATCACCAGCATCGCCATTCTTGTTGCTGGCGTTAAAGGCTGAGCAGAAGGTGGAGGAGGTGGCGGCGGCGGCGTCCGCTGGGGCTGTGCCAGCATCCGAGGTTGCGGTGCCGACGGCGGTGGCTGCTGCCGGCGGTGCAGCAGCAGCACCAGCAGCAGCAGCAGCAGCACTACACACCGCCGCCGCCACCACGTCGGCGGCCTGCGCTGCGAGCCTGGCGCTCGCAGCCAGCAGCCTGCTTCGACCGCCAGTAGTGCTACTGCTGCTGCAATTGCTATTGCTATTGCTACTGCTACTGCCGCCGCCTTGCAGCAGCGCCTGCAGAGCGCCCGCCGTGATGTGTGCGGTGCGCGGCAGCTGGCGGCGGCCGTGCGGCGCGAACAGCATCTGCAGCATCAGGTCCTCGGAGCCGGTCTGGGCGGCGGCGCCCGGCACCTCAGCCAGCAGGCTGAGGCACTCGAACATCAGCTGCATGGCACGCAGGTGGGTCTGCAGGTGCGCGGCATCGGCGCTGCTGCTGGCGGCGGCAGTGGCGGTGTTGGTGCTGGCGGTGGCAGCGGCGGGCCCGCCGCCGTCAAGGACTTTGCCTGCCGGGCCCACCAGGCCTGCTGGCGACGCCGTTGACGGCGCCACTGCCGCTGTGGCTGCTGCGGCAGGTGCGGTGGGTGCGGATTGCGTTGTCGGAGTAGTTGCTGTGTTGGGTGCGGTGGGAGCTGCGACTGCTGCTGCTGCCGGCTGCGGCGCAATCGCAGCGGTGCCGGGTGTGGGGTCCCCCGGCGGGTCGCTCTGCTCCGCCGGCCCGGCCGGCGCCGGGGCTGCGGCGGTGGCGGCGGCGGCTGTGGTGCGGCCGTCCGCCGCAAACCGCCCCTGCTGCTGGTTGGGGCTGCTAGTGCGGATGGGGTCGAGGCTGCTGCTGCTGCCTGACGGGTCGGCGTTCGCCAGTGCCGGATCGGTCTCCGCGAGCACCGCCGGTGGGTTGTGCTCCGCCGCCGCCGCCGCCGCCGCAGGCGAGCTGCTTCCGCAGCTTCTGCTGCTGCTGCTGCTGCTGCTGCTGCTGCTTGCCGCGGGCAGTGCCCACAGGTTCTCCGCCACGCGCGCGGGCGTCCGTGTTGCATACAGCCACTCAAAGCTGCTCACGACCCACTCGTTGAGAAGCGGCCAGGCATCGGCGCACAGAATGTACTCGAGGCTCCGCGTATAGGTCTCCCGCCGTTTCTGCTCGCGCTCCCTCAGGCTCGATAGGCCGCCTAAAACACGACCCAGCGGCTCGTGTAAGGAGCTACATGAGCCAGGGCCAAACGGCTCGTGCGCGAGCTGCTGTGCGAGGTGCTGCACGTCAAGCCGAAGCGCCTGCGGGACAAGTTCCTGCATTCAAGATCCAAGAACGTCCTGATCATTAGTTGCCGCATGGTGTTGCAAGGGCATACATAAGCACGCGCCTGAAGGCCGGCGGAATTGCAGCAAGCCAGACGCACCTCACGCGAGGCCTCAGCCGCAGGCGCCCTTGCTCCCGTCCTCGTGGATCTGCGCGTCATGTATTCTTACAACTTGTTAAGCGATCAGAAATGTCATTGATTGTATGTGCATCAAGGCTCTTTGCAGGGCGTGGCAACAGCAGCAAAGACAAAGAGGAGACGCATCCGCCGGTCCCGGGATCGGCCCAGCAGGGATCGAGAGGCCCGCCAGCAGCACATCATTTTCAGTATGTCATTTATTCACAGCAGCACCGCCGCCTCCCCCGCCGCCCCGCCGCTGTGGGCAAATGCGCCCCCTGATGCAGATAGACCCGCCGCATACATTGCAGCTCGACACCGCTGAAACTGCTCCAACTGTAAACCATACCGCTCCAACTGCATACCCACTACTGCAGCCAATGGCCCCTCGGCCACACGTCCACACAACGGGCAACCCAACGTGCGCACACCAACCACCAACCAGCCAACCAGCCCGTCCTGCAGCCATGGGCTACTGACACGTGTGGGCCATCCATCTCGTCACACCACACGCCACAATGAACCCCACACGCCCCCTGCTGGCCACGCTCCCGCACACACGCCCCGGCCGCCAGCGCCATCGCCAGCACGCGTCCACAGCCAACCCCGCGCGGCGCCCACACGACCCCCGCTGCACCCACCCAAAGCCCCAACCACGCCCTCTCGCCTGCACCTGCACTCCTCTCGCTCTCACAAAAAATGCACACGCGCCCGCCACGCACGTCCCACCGTGACGTCCCACCCTGCCGCCCTCCAGCCCTCACGCCCTCGAACTCATACGCCCCCCCACTCCCACGCCCTCCCACGCCCCCCCACTCCCACTCCCACTCCCACGCCCTTTCGCTCCCTCTCCCTCTCACTCCCACGCCCTCCCAGGCCCTCCCAGGCCGTACACCCTCACAGGCGCCCTCACGCCGCCACCACAGCGCCGCCGGTGGCAGCCGCCGCCGCCAGCGCGCGCACCGCCCAGGCCGCCGCCGCCACCGCCAGCGCCGCCGCCAGCGCGCACAGGCGAGTGGTGGTGGCGTGGGCCCGCTCCAGGATCTGTGGAGCCGGTGGGGACGCAAGGGATGGGTGCAAGCTAGCAGGGAAAGCAAACGGTGTGTAGAGATGATTCGAATGCGTGTCATCACGATGTGCAAGGGTTCGTTGCGGGCCGTTGCAGCAGGCGCAGTGACGGATGCCGTGCAGAAAATACAGCTGGACACCCAGGCGGGTGGGCTGTGGCGGGTCCCTCCACTCCCCTGCCCCCTGCCACCCCCACACACCTGCTGGTAGCTGAGTCCGGGCTGCTGCACCAGCAGGAAGGAGTGCTGGCTGAAGGCCCATGGCGCCAAGCGGTGCGCCGCGGTGCGGAGCAGGAAGTTGGCGGTCCACAGCGCCTTGGCCAGCGGGTCCTGGTTGTACTGCGGGCAGCAGGTAGGGGAGCAGGGGCGGGGTGTAAGTAACAGCCCAAACCGAGTCTAACCAACTAGGGGGATGGGGAGGGAGGGGAGGGAGGGGCAAGAGGTGGAGGCAGAGTGGTAGGCCGGGAGCAGTGGCAGGTGCACAGCAGGTCTGGCAGGTGAGGGCGGAGGGGAGGACAGGGGAGAGGGGAGGACAGAGGGGGGGGGTGGGCGGCAGGTGGGAGGTGTCGGGGGCAGCCACAGGGCAAGTGGCAAGGCGAGGGCGTGGTGCGTGTGGAGGGGGCTGAGAGTGGGTGTGCAGAGGGCCTGGAGAGGGCGTGAGCGAGCGCTGCTGGCACAGGCAGCAGGCCCCCTGCGCTCCGCTAGCTCAGCTTTTGCATCGGGTTCGGTTCAGATTGGACTGGTGTTTGCAAGCCCCCACCTACAACCTCCACCCCTCCTCCCGCGCCCCAACCCACCTGGTAGGGGTAGCTGAATGTCATGAGCTGTGCCAGCGCCGCCGCCTCGGGCGCCTGTCGCGACTCGTACAGTGGCAGTGCGGCTGCCAGGTCACCGCCCGCCTCGTCCAGCGACTGGAGCGGACCAGGGGGAGGGGGAGGCAGAGGGAGGGAGGGAGAGGGGGAGGGTGGGGGGTTGCAAGGATTGGTATAGAGAAGTGGAGCGAAGTAGACAGCAGGCGTGGTGGTGTGCGTACCGATGAGGGGGAGGGAATGTGTGTGTGCATGTGTGTGTGAATGTCAGTGAGCGGGGCCAAGGAGAGCGAGTGAGGGCACGGAGGAAGAGACAGGCCGGGGGTCGGGAGTGAAGGTCCAAGGCAGCAGGGAAATCGCCTCTGGACAAGCGTGTGGGACAGAACGTGCGGAAAGCAATTCGGCAGGGGCGCCCACGCCGCGAGATCCCTGTTGAGGGTCTGAAAAACAGAGCAGAACCCCTTTTCACCAAACCCCTTACCCCCTTTCACCTACCCACTCTCACCCCCCCACACCCACTCTCATCCCCTCACTCCCCTCCCCCCTCACTCACCCGCGCCAGCACCAGCACATCCGCCAGCGAACTGTTCACGCCCTGCCCCAGGTCGGGCGGGAAGCAGTGGATCGCATCGCCCACTAGAGCCACACCGCACGTCGCGGCAGCTGCTGCCGCCGCCGCCGGCCCCGCGCTACTGCCAGCACCGCTGCTACTGCCAGCACCACTGCTACTGCTACTGCTACTGCTGCTGCTGCTGCTGCTGCTGCCGTGGCCGTGGCCCTCCGAAGCGGCCGCGGCGCTTGGCTGTTGCTGGTGCTGCGGCGGCGGCGGCAGGACGGCTGTGAAGCGGCGCAGGTACTGGGGCGGGGGGAACACGCCGCCGCGTGCGCCCGCCGCCGCCTCCAGCTGAGCCTCGGTCAGCAGTGAGCCGATGTCCAGCTGGGGGAACGACTCCTGCGAGAGGCGGGGGGCGGGGGGATACATTCATGATTGGTTAAGGGGGTTAGTTGGGGGGGGTTGTAATGATCAGCCCAAACTGAACCACACCAAGCTGAGCCAGCGGAGCACAGGCGGAGGCGGTAGCTGCAAGCAATAATACTGATGAGACAGGCGTAAACCAGGGATAGGGATTCCCCTGGCGTGAACCGAACCTGGTGCGGGCCGCCAGCTGTCCGTCAGGCCCCTGCCGCATCGCTGCAGCCCTGCATGACACAGCGCCCGCTACGGCCTTGCGAGCCCGGGCCGGCCGCCCTCACTCCGTCGTTTCGGCTCCCCCCTTGGGCCCACCGGCGCGGGAAGACCAGCCCCGCTTTCCCCACATTACAACCTCCGTCCGCCCGCCCACCTACCCACTCCCACCCTGACCCGCACACGCCCGACACACACACACACACACACACACACACACACACACACACACACACACACACACACACACACACACACACACACACACACACACACACGCACACACACACACACACACACACACACACACACACACACACACACACACACACACACACACACACACACTACCACACACCTGCAGGAAGTCTCGGAGCTGGGGCCCGGTGCAGCAGCTCCAGAAGTCGTGAGTGGCGGGGGAGATGACGTTGGCTGGAGGGGTGGGGTGAGGTGGGGTAGGAGGTGGGAGGTGGCGGCGGCGGCAGAGTAGTACAGTAAGCGGAGATGCGTGGGCGGCGGTAGACCACCCGTTGTATGCACGCACGCACGCACGCACGCACACACGCGTGCGGTGTGAACGAGGAGGAGGGGATAACCGCACCATACACCCCCCGAGCCCATGGAGCACAGCACTCCCTCACTGCAAGCCCCCATGTTGCCGCGGCGGCCCCGCATCACCGCCCTGCACGACCCACCTGCACGGCCCCCTTCTGCCCCACCCCCACCCCGCCACGCCCCACCACGCCACACCCAGCCCGGCCCCACCC
Organism: Chlamydomonas reinhardtii; assembly: GCF_000002595.2. NCBI lineage: Eukaryota > Viridiplantae > Chlorophyta > Chlorophyceae > Chlamydomonadales > Chlamydomonadaceae > Chlamydomonas > Chlamydomonas reinhardtii. Next base: position 3,615,575 of record NC_057005.1, on the reverse strand, counting down.
CACCACGCCCCACCACGCCACACCACACCCCGCCAGGCCACACCCCGCCCAGCCCCACCCCACCACGCCCCACCCCGCCACGCCCGCCTCGGCCTCCTCTGCAATGGGACCTCCTCCCTCCGTCTCCTCGGACCACTGGCTTGTTCCGATTCACGCCCTATGCCTCACGCCCTTGCCTCACGCCTCCTGCTTCCAGCCTCCTGCCTCCTGCCCCCCTGCCCGCCTGCCCCCCCCCCCCCCCGCCCACCTGTGCGTGGGGCGTGAGGGTCCCTCAGCGGCAACAGACCCAGCGCCATGGACCGGTGCCGCGGCGCCTTGATGCCCAAAACCTGTGCGGCCAGCCACAAAAACCGCAAAAGAAGCGTTCGACAAAACCATACGACTATAATAAGTGGTCGGCGACCTTGCGGTTAGTCAGCTCTTTCAGCAAGGCCTGCTGCCTGAAGCCCCAGCCCCCCTGTGCCTCCACCAAACGCCGTCGATCACTCAGATCGCTCTCACCTTGCCGAACTTGCTATTGTCCAGGAAGCCCGCCGCGTTCTGGTGCGCAGTAGCTAACCCGGAGGCGTGGTGGGGCGCCGAGTGGTGCCCCTGCCCCTGCCCCTGCCCCTGCCCGTGCCCCGACTCCGAAGTGGAAGCGGTTCCCGCGTCAAGCGCCGGGCCGACAGCGCTACTGCCAGGGGCGCCGCTGCTACTGCCGCCGTTGTGGCCGTGGCCGTGGCTGTGGCTGCTGCCGGGCGAGGCTGTAGCAGCGGCCGAGGCGGACCCCGAGGCCGAGGCGGGAGACGCGGCCGCGCCGGGGGCCGGCGGCTTGCGGAAGGGCGCATTGGGCGGCAGCTGCAGCACCTGTGCGGATTCGGATTCGGTCATTTGGTATTTGCGACGGGAGCAGAGCAAGTCAGTGGGCGAGGTCAGTGGGCGTGGTCAGTGGGGTATAGATGGGACAGCGGGCATGTGGCATTCCCAGTTCCCGGGTTCGTCCACGGCTTCCCTAGCTTGCCGGTTAACAGGGTTTCGTGAGGACGACCCCATCGCCCCACCCGCCCCACGGCCTCCCACCCTCGCCCCCACCTTAAACCGCAGTCCGGCTGATGGTGAGTCCAGCACCACAGGCTGGAAGGCGGAGCGAGGAGGCCGCAGCGGCGTAGAGGAGGTGGTGGTGGTGGAGGAGGAGGAGGGAGCTGAGGAGGGAGCTGAGGCGGTGGTGCCTGCGGGGGAGTCTCCACGTGCCGCCCAGTCCTCAAGCGCTTTGCGCACCTGCAGGAGCGGAGGAGAGAGCGCGAGGGGTGAGAGTGGTGAGAGGAGTGTAAGAGGGTTGCTTTCGCCCATCCCATGAGAAAGCAGAACGAGCGAGAGGGGGGGGGGGCGGCGGCATAGCGTGGCAGCGCGCCAGTGCGGTGAAAGAGAGGGGGGTTGTAAATACCAGCCCAAACTAAACCAAAACCAATGAAAACGAGGGGAGTGCAGGCAGAGGCGTTAGTTGCAAGCAATAATACGGAGGAAAGGGTGGATGATGGATGGCTTGGGTCGCACCGACGTACCATGGACGTACCCTGGCCGTGCCCTTGTCTCACGGCTCTTGCCACACTACGCACCCCCCCCCCCCTGCCCTCAGTAGCTCGCATATGCGGCTGCAGCTTCTCCTTCCGGGATCGGTTCAGAGTGAACCCCCTGCCCTGGCGGCACACCGCTACCGCGTCAGGGACACCTGCCGCCCCTCCGCCCCGCCTGGCCAGTCCCTGTAACCAAAACGTCCCCGCACCCCTCGGCTCCTGAGTCTCTCACCACAACCACCCACCGTCCTCACGCCTGCGCCAGCATGCCCTCCGTGTGTGTGTGAAACTGGTTTCCGCCACCCCGCCCCGCCCCGCCCGCCCCCGCCACCCTGCGCCGACACCATGCCCTCGGTCCCACGCCGCCGCGCACCCCCCTTGTTCTGTGCCTTGATGTAGTTGGGTATGGAGTGAAACACACACACACACACACACACACAAACACACACACACACAAACACACACACACACACACACACGCCACGCCCCCCCCCCCCACCTCGCTGTTGACGCCGTCCGCGCCCACCAGCAGCCGCGGCGCAAACGCCATGGCCCGTCCGCTCGCATAGTCCGTGGCCTGGACCAAGATACGGTGCTGCTGGGGCTGCTGCTGGTGGTGGTGGTGGTGCTGATGGCCGTTGCTACTGCTGCTGCTACTGCCGCTGCTGCTACTGCTGCCGCCGCCGCCGCTTCCCGCGGCCACCGCTACAGCCGCGGCCGCTGGTGCGGCTACAGCCGCTGCTACAGCCGGCTGCGGCTGCGGCAGTGCGATGCAGGTCACCTCTGTGGAGTGCAGTAGCCGTACGCGGCCGCTGGCCTCGTGCTTGGCCAGCCCGGAGTGCAGGGCGCGCAGGAAGGCACGACGCGGCAGCCACACGTTACTGCTCATCTCGTCCTGTGGTGTGGAGGTGACAGGCGGGGGCAGGGGTGTGCGGTGCGAGCAGGTGTGGGCCCGAGCAGGTGGGAGCGCGAGCAGGTTGGGTGCCGCGCAACCAGTGGCCCGGACCCGGCCCCGAGAGTGCCCCTGACCCCTGTGGCCCACCCACCCCCCGCACACACACGGACCTTGAGCGGTAGTAGCCGAGTCCTGGAGCTGCCGTCCGGCAGGACCTGTGTGTGTGTGTGTGTGTGTGTGTGTGTGTGTGTGTGTGTGTGTGTGTGCGTGTTAAAGAGCACAAGGAAAACATTACGCGTAGGACAGTGTATGCGATGCAGAATTGTGTGTGTGTGTGTGTGCGTGCGTGTGTGTGTGTGTGTGTGTGTGTGTGCGTGCGTGCGTGCGTGCGTGTGTGTGTGTGTGTGTGTGTGTGTGTGCGTGCGTGCGCGCGTGTAGTTGTCTGTTGAGCACACGAGTTTTGGGCGCAGGAAAGCGCACAAGGTGAGGTTCGTGTTGAACTTTCGCAAGCAAGGCGCTCACCCCTGATAATGGATTTGTTCCCTGCGTCATAGGTACATGAGTGCTGATGGGTATACTTCAACAGTTCGACACCGCGCGCTCAAACACAACGCGTGCACACAAACATATATACACACACACACACACACACGCCCCCTACCCATCATCGCTCCCCACGCACACCTGCAGGAACTCGATGGCCTTGGGCGCCACGCCCGCCTCATACACCGCCTCCGTCACGCCCGCCTCGTCAGTCAGCGTGCGGCCGCGGTGGTCAATCATGTAGCTGCGCGAGGGGTGGGTGGTGAACGTGGTGGGTGGATGGGTGGGTGGGGAGTATACGGCACTCACGATTGATTGGAGAAATGAGATGAAGTGAAGGGGATTGAAATTATGACTGGTTGGAGAAGTGTAGACGGTAAGCAATCTTGGAGCAGCAGCAGACGCCACCGATAACCACCGGGGGAAGGGGGATTACATTCATGATAAATTAGGAAGAAGCGAAGTTGTAGCCATGCACAATGGTATTAGGGGCATTTTGGCGGGATAGGGTGGGGGGCGATACACACGGCAAGGGGGGGGCAGGTGGGGGGGCGAGCAGAGGCGCATGGGGTGATGGACGCACAACGGTTGCTCCGTGTGTGTTTCGTGCTCGGCTCGTCCTTACTGCTAGGCACGTGCGGCAACGTGCGGGCGTGTGCCACCGCCGCCACATCCCCTTACTAAGGCCGCCCGGCGTCCGTGTGCATGCCCGCGCGCGTGCCCTGGCCCCTTGCGGCGGAATATATTCCAGTAACTCCCCCCCTCCCCCGCCCCCGCCCTGCCCCCATCTCAGCTTCTCACAGCAACAAGCACACCACCAACGCCGCCAGCATCAACACAAACACCAACACCAGCACTAACACAGCACTGTGTGCCGTTCACTCACACGTACGATTTGTCGGCCTCCTCCGTCTCTGCGGTGTCGAGAGGGTGGTGGTGGCGGGCAGGCGGCAGCGGCGGCAGAGGCGGCAGAGGTGGCAGAGGTGGCAGAGGTGGCACAGGTGGCAGAGGCGGCAGAGGTGGCAGAGGCGGTGCGGTGCGGTGATGTGCGCGGTGCGGTGAGGTGCGGTGACAAGTTGAGGTTTGAGCAGGGCAGGGCCTGCTGGCTCACACGTGGCGTGCCGGGCTGCAGGTAAGCGGCTCTCTTCCCCCACCCCCACCCCTCCGCTTTCCCAGTGCACCCATGCAGCGCCAACCAGCCAACACGCGCAGCCGCCGACACGCTTGCGCTTCGCACCCGTCCTCCGCACGCGCCGCCCGTCCCATCCCCTGCCCTCGACCTCCCCTGGACGCCTCCCCTTTTACCCAGCCCCAACCCAGCACCCAGCCCTCCCCTTCCCCCAGCCTTCAAAACACCCCTAACGCTCCTGGTCGTACAGCCCTCCCTTTCAGACTTCCCTCCCCTTCCCCCAGCCCTTATGCAGCCGCCCCTGGGGCTGGGTTCAGTAAGTTCAGTCGGATTGCTGCTACAGCCCCACCCCACCTGCATCCCCCTCTACTGCATTGGGTTCGGTTCCGTTTGGGCTGGTACCTACAACCCCCCCCCCTTTACACAGCACGCCTCACCTAGCGAGGGCCTGCGCTCCAGCAGCACAATGCGCTTCCATGGCTCCCGCTTCGCTAGCATGAGCGCGGTGCCCAGGCCCGCCGGCCCCGCGCCCACAATCAGCACGTCCACAGGCTCCACTGGCGGCCCGTTGCCGGTGCTGCTGCTGCTTGCCGAGCTACTGGTGGTGAGTCCGGAGTCCAGCGAGGAAGAGCCGGACGTGATGATGGAGCAGCCGCGTGGATGGGGCGCCGCGAGAGGCCGCGAGCCAGCGGCCGTTGGAAGCGGCCCACTGGGAAGGTGTGCCGAGCAGCGAGGGCCATGAGAGGAGTCTATAGGTCCGGTTCGACCGAGCCCCGGAAGACGCTTGGGGTGTTGCAACGCGCGATGGTATCGATGGCGCCTCTGCGAGCGGCCGTCTAGCGATCCAATGGTGGAAAGAGGTTTCTGTGATAATAACGCGTTCATTGTGGTCAATCAAGCAGCGGCGCAGCCCCTGGCTGGAAACTCTCAGGACCCCGCCTCTGCACGAACCCGAAACAGTTTGCTTTTGACAAAGATATGTTATAATGGCGGATACAGGCAAGAGTACGTCGTTTCCGTGTTGGCAGTGTTGGCGTTGTGGCGTTTAATCCTGGTTTAATCTGCCTGGCTTGCTGGTCGCAAAAGGTCAGCGACAATCTGGCACGAGTACTGAAACTAGTTATGCATTGGCCTATTCCGGTGATGTTGGCAAGTGGCCTGCATGTGCCCACGGAAGAGCTCACGGTCACAGGCTAGCCAGGGCTGGCACGCCCACCCTCGCCCACACTAGGGTGGCACCGTGGCAGTTGTGACCAAACGGCTGCTGCACTCAATTGCGTGCTCATTGTAAAGCATAATGCGACGATACAGGCTGCCACAACACTTCCTCGCTTCTTTTACCAGGGGCGACGTCAATGAGCCTCCCAAGTTCCGTGTGGCCAAATCCCTTTCCCGGCCTGCAATACCGGTAGCTGTTGCTGTCCCGGACTGCATCTGCGCTGTATGACGAGCGTGCCCTGTGCCCTGCGGTCGCACCACGCGTCGGTCGCCAGCTCCCCATTCCCAACCAACCCAAGTCTGACCCCCTCCCCTGCCCTTCACGCTGTGATCCAAGCGGAAACTCCTCCGGTAATTACATGTCGCACCACAGCACGGCAATTGCAAGCGTCATGGCTGCGGCCTTGACGCTGACAATGCCAGCGTCTGATATCCCGTCAACTCTGTGTCGTGTCTGTAGATGTACCGCAATCACCGGCTCCGCCATCAGCTACACCACCCGCCTTTACAGTACAGTATGAATGCTGTCCCACGTCGGCGTCATGTGACGTAAGCGTCTTCCGTGTCACTCTCTCCTGGCACGCGTTGTCATAATACGGTACATTGCAGCCTTACTGCGGTAAGCACTTTGCAAGTACAGTCATAGAATTTATCAAATCGCAAATCCAAACTGCAATCATTAGGATGCGGCAAGCGCGTGCGGACGTCCACGCAGCTCGCCTTTTAGGAGTGTGACAGCACGTGCACCGCAAACCACAAACGCCTGACACGCACATCCACTTCAGCCAAGAATAAACCAACTTACCACATCTTTATTTACTTGTGAGGTTGCGGTCCTATTTACAGCGATTATTTGCACTTTATCTTAACCGGCACGCGAGCAACGCTGCGTTATTGAGTGATTGAGGTGTGTTACCCAAAACATGCTGCAACAGGATCCCTGCTCTTGCAGTGCTGTTTTCATTGTAACGTTGCCAAGCCGATACACCCAGACGTGTTTGTGCATGTGATTGCGTGGTGTATACGGCACGCTCCCGCCATCTTTGTTACTTAGCAACCCTCCGCTTTACCATGCAACACCCTAGCCATAGCTAGTACACACCGCAATCGATCATGAGTCAGAACTCAACATAGGCTCCCCAGGGCAGCGCAATACGTGCCTCCTCAGCTTGGTGCGTAACCGCAGACAAACGATGCCTTGAATGCTGCGCCGTGCCGCAGGCCCTAGCGCTCTCGTGTTCGGTGGTGAAAAGCACCCTGTGACGCGGGCAGAGCACGAGTCGGGGGGGGGGGGGGCGGGCACCAGCAAATTAGTCAGAAAGTCAAGGGCGCATGCTGACTGCATCCACGATTCACACGTTTGATAGCTCTCGTGCAAGACAAGAGCGTCCAAGAACGCCTGAGACACAGCCGAAGTGACGGGCCTGCGCCGTGACTCCCCACGTAAAGCCGCGCTGGCCTGCGCCGCTATGACGCGACGCTCCCGAAAAGCTGCCCTCCCCAGCCCAAGCCCGCCGCGCCCAGGCCTCACCTGTGTTTCTTAGATTGTGTTCAGGCAGGCGTGGCAGTTGCTCTATGGCCCCGACGCCAGCGCCGACACAAAGTTCCGCTCAAATGACTGGGGGTTCCGGTAGCTGACTATAAGCTTCTCCTGATACTGATCCCGGCGCGCTGTTTGCGCGTGAGCCGCAAGGAACCGTCCGTCGCGGGCGTCCTGGGCGGCTGTCGCCAACGTGGACGCCAGAATGGCGCCGCTGCCCAGCATCGCGAGTGTGCCCAGAGCCTGGAAAGTCATTGTTGTTGCTGTTTGGCTTGAAGTTTGTGGTATTGAGCAGCTAGGTAGTGTGGAGTGTTCAATGAACTGGTGCGGGCAGGCGTGCGTCGCGCCCATTTTATAGGGGCGCTCCGGATCTGTTCCGGAGACCGGCCCAATCCCGAAACGATTGAGTGCGGCGCGCGCGAAAAGAGCAAGTGGCGCAGTGGCGAACCCCAGTGCTGGCGTTGAAGACACACAGGGCTGACGAGGAAAATTTGGAGGCACAGCGAGTGCAGTCAAAGGCGCCCAAAGGTTTCGAAAAGATTATGAGCGCTTACGCTTGTCGGCGGGCTGCACGCAAAGTGCTGGACGACGATTACTTTTCTTTTTGCCATGCACAGCTATTTCCACGCACAACTGCCAACACCCTCGCACACAACCTCCGAATACGCACCTCCACGATTTTGCTCCCGCAGTTTCCTCAATTTTGTAAAAGGGATGTATTTCTACAAAGTATAGCGAGAAGCCGTGCAACTGGCCGAGGTCGCGGCCCTTCGCCGAACCGCGGCCCCTCGTCGTCGCACCCCCGGCGCCGTCCCCCCGCTTCTCTAGCCTGCCCTCGCCTGCAATCAGCGCCACCGCCTCCCAAGCCCTTTGCTCCACACATTGAGGCCCTCAGCAGCCGCCGGTCCGGTCAAACCCGGTCAAACACCAGCAACGTGTTCCGGAACCAGGCCAGCGAGCTAGCTGCGCGCAGCTGCGCTGCTGCGGTGGCGTTGTGCCGCAACGCGCCGCCGCCCAGCTCCGCCACCCGGGCCAGGATGTAGTCGTTGGGCCGCTCATTGACGTGGTGGTGGCCGCCCTGTGTGTGTGTGTGTGTGTGTGTGTGTGTGTGTGTGTGTGTGTGTGTGTGTGTGTGTGTGTGTGTGTGTGTGTGTGTGTGTGTGTGTGTGTGCGTGTGTGTGTGTGTGTATGTGTGTGTGTGTGGTGGGGGGGGGGGCGTGGGCGTGGGCGTGGGCGTGGGCGTGGGCGTGGGCGTGGGCGTGGGCGTGGGCGTGGGCGCGGCAGGTGGTCGCATTACCCCAGCAGGCAGCATTCTCGCACTAAGGCACTATGCAGTACCGGTAGCTAGCTGTGCACAGTGGTGCCCGTGTTTCTCGCCCCCCACCCCACCCCGACCTCCTCAACCCCGCACTGCTGCCCCGCACCGCTCGCTGCCCCCCTCACCTGGCCTGGCACGGCCCAGCTCAGCACCAGCCCCCGGCGCGCATGTCGGATGAGGTTGCCCAGGAACGCGGCCTCCAGGTGCGGCGGGATGTGCTCGCCCACCTGCAGCATACATGACATACACGCACAGAAACGCACACATGTCCCATCGCACACACACACACACACATACACATGCCCCGTAATCCATGTACGGCGGCATGCAACGTACACGCGGGCAGCAGTGTGGCCGTTTGGGGGCGCTAAGAAGGCAAGGAGGGGCGATGAGAGGCGAGGAATGGTCGCTCGCGTGTTGAGGAGGGCCAGGAAAACTGGAGCACGTGCTTGAGAGGCACGGCTCTGGAGCCCGGAGCCCCCGCCTCTTTCCTCACCTCCTCCCCCACCTCCTCCCCCACCTCCTCCCCCACCTCTTCCCTCACCTCTTCCCTCACCACAACGTCATGCCACGCCACTCCCTGCCACACAACAGCATCCCTTTCACCCCTCCACCCCTTCAACCCCTCCCACCCACGAGCCTTACTTATCACCACTACTACTCCAGACTACTTGCTTTCAATAGGAACTTAGTTTTTTAGCGTTAGCCGCCACGGAAACGCGGGGGAGCCAGCAGCCTGCCGCTGGCGAAACAACGGTATGGAATGCGTCGCGTGTGCCCGCTGTACCTCTGGACGTCGGCACTTCACTTCATATTTGATACACACCATCCCATGGATGGCTACCCCCCCCCCCCTCCATCCTCACCTCCAGGCTGACTACCCAGTCGTAGCCCACACCCAGCCACGTGGGCTCGGCCAGATCCAAAAACCGTACGGCGCCTCCCGTAACCGCCTCCACGCCCTCGCCGCCGTCGTACGCTGTGTACGACACCGCACCGACACTGCCACCAACCGCAGTAACCGCCGACGCTGCCGCACTGCTGGCGTTGTAACCGTTGTTCGCATTTGCGGCGGGGCTGCTGACGAGGCAGGTGCCGTACTGGCCGCGGCCGGCGCCGAAGTCTGCCACGTGGGCGCCTGCAGTTGGGAGTTGTCGTGGGTGTGGATGCGTCAGTTGCCACACGGCCTCGCTCCCTGCCGCCCGGTCGCCCGGCCGCCGGGCAGCCCGGCCGCGCGGCAGGCACCCCGGACCCCCGGTGGGGCACGGTGCGGCATGGTGCCGCGTATTAGGGCGCCGCGGTGTAGGTCAGACACGACACGGATGGCACAGAGTCTGATACCTGGCGAGCGAGAGAGTGAGCGAGAGTGTCTTACATACTGTTAAAGGACGCAGTCAGCCACACGACAGGTGCACAGCCGGCGGCGGCCCGCCGTGCGTGCTGTCGTCCTCCGCCATCCCATATCTCCCCCCCCCACCCTGCCAACCCCCACCTGCCACCAGCCTCGCAATGGCGTCACACAGCGGCCGATCCAGCAGTGTGCCCGTCACCAGGCCGGCAGTAGCAGCAGCGGCAGTAGCAGCGGCAGCGGTAGCACCGGCAGCAGCAGCGGCAGTAGCAGCGGGCGCTGGGGGCTGCAGGCAGAAGCCGCCGGAGGGCCCAATGCCGTGCAGGTCGCAGTAGGCGGCGCCGTAGGCGGAGCGCAGCGAGCGGACCTGTGAGCGCGTGATGGTGTCGAATGCACAGGCACCTCAGCTCTACGCAGATATACTTAGAAGTGGGAGTTAACTGGCCAAGCAACACACCCATGCCACCAGACCATCACGCACACACACCCCCCTTAAACCGTCGCTTTGCTGCATCGCATACACTGTCTTTGCGCTACATTTTCCTTGTGCTCTTTAACACACACACCTTGCGCCGCAGGTACGCCACCTCATCCCGCAGGAGCACCACCGCCGCGCCACCCGCACCACCATTCGCACTGCTGCCGACGCGTCCAGCTACTGCCGCCGCTGGCCCGGCGGAGTCGGCAGCAGCCCCCGCCCCCACCCCCGCCCCCACCCCCGCCGCCACCTCTGCGGCAGTTGCAGTAGCTGCGGCTGTAGCAGCAGCCTTGGCCCTGGCCAGCGAGGCGGCACGGTTCTCAGGAAACACCGGCTCAAAGGTGGTGGGCTGCGGGATGTCCAGCACTGCCAGCGCCGCCGCCTCCGCCTCCTCCCTCCCCTGCTGCCCCCGCCTCCCCTGCCCTCCCCCTTGCCCCTGCCTCTGCCCCTGCCCCAGCACATGCTGCTCTCCTGCCCCCGGCCCCGCCGCCGCGACGGCTTGCCGCCGCTGGTGCCCCTGCTGATGCTGCTGGTGTCCCTTGAAGCCGTGCCGCGCGACCAGCTCGTACTTGCCACCGGTGCTGCAGCCGGCGGCGGCATGAGCGCCGGCGCCGCCGGTCCAGGCGCCGGCGGCAAAGCCCACCAGTGCTGCCGCTAGCATCAGCGTGGCCAGCAGGGCCTTGTTGGCTGGGTGCGGCGGGCCCGGCGGGTTGTTGAGATGAGAGACGTGTGGCTCCTGCTGCTGCTGCTGCTGCTGCTGCCCCGGGTGGCCCTGGCGTTGGTCGTGGTGGTACCGCATATTGCTGCTGGAACCGTTTGTCAAAGAGTTTCGTTGTTGCGGTCCAAGGATGCAAGGCGCGAAGTAGAAAGCGGAGCGAGGGGCGCGAATTTGAAGAAAGAGGAGCTCGGGGCAGCTGAAAGGTCGGGCGATGCGCTTGGGTCTGCCGCGAGCCCGCTCTCCCTTGCCTTGTGCGAAATGGTTCGCGCACGCGTGTGTGAGCTTGGCACGTAGTTTGGCGTGGCGAGGAGTGCGGACGTGTGCGCGCAGAGGGGCACGGAGCTCCGCGATCCAAGGGCCGCAGGTCTCCGAGGCGCGCTGGACAATTTCGCCATCATGGAAGCGCTGTTTCTTTGATTTGCTTTACATCTCCAATCATACTGTACATGTTTTTAATGCTCCGCGGAGTTCCTGCACGCAACGAAAGCTGCATTCAACGCTGTCCTTGACTTGCATACGGTTCTGTAGAACCCACGAAACTATAGGCTGTCTTTCATCTAGGTTAGCTGGTTTGCATGGCTAAGCCAGTGTCGGTGAGCAAGCAAACTGAAGCAGCATGCCCTCGCCGGCGGCCCCTAGGGCAGGGCTCGCACACTTCAATCATCGTACATGGTGCTATGGCTGGGGATTAAAGTGTTCGGGCCGCCGGCTGCACGGTCCGGCGCCCTGCCGCGGCGTGAGCCACACCATCATCGAGGAGCTGGTGGATTCCCCTCGCTCGCCGTTCCACTCGCTGGGCCTCGCTGAACACCAGAAGGTGAGGAGGGAGCCTGTGGGGAGGTAGAAAGGCGAGGGGGATGCGGAGGCGCGGAGGCGCCAAGTCAAAGGCATTTGTGTGTGCAGTGCGCGGACGTGGCTTGGGGGCCGTCGCAAGCCAAGTGCAGGCGTGCAGGCGGGAACACCACCAGCCTGCAGGCTCGGGCTAGACCCTGCACCCACGATTGCAGTGGTCTTGCACTGTGCCATATACACGCATATCCACACACATATCCACACACACGTTCACGCACACACACGCCACCACAATGCCTTTGCGCACAATGTTTTCCTTGTGCTCTTTAACACACGCCACCGCAGGCGGGCGGGTACGAGCGGGCGGCTCGGCGGCAGGTGGCGCAGCTTCGGCGCCTCAAAGCCGACCCGGGGTCACTGGCGCTGGAGTGCGCGGTGGACTGGTGGGTGGGGAGGCGGTGGGCTGGTGGGTGGGGAGGCGGTGGGCGGGGGCGACTGCGGGTCTGCGGTGTTGGATGGGCCGGCAGCTCTGTGGGTTGGATGGGTCAGCTGGGTAGCGTTATTCGCATAGGGTTACGCCAGTGGAAACGCCAGGTAGGGGTGGGTGCAGAGGATGACGAACCCATTTCGATCGCTAGGCCGGTATGGGTAGTGGCTCGAGGTCGTATGAGAGGAAAGCGCGAAGGAGACTGTGGACACTGTCGAATGCGTGTGTGTGTACGTGTGCGTGGGGGTGGTCATTGACACGCGGCCTTATGTCCATATGGCCTTATGTCCACAACCCTATGCGCCCCCTGTGCGCGCCTTCAGTGAGCATCGCTCAAAATGTAATGCTGCGAAGACAACTATCCACGTTTCCTTATCTTCCTCCTCCTTCTCAGGCCGAGCTTGTTTGACGACCCCACTCGGCCGCTGGTTGTGGACCTGGGCTGTGGCGCCGGCCGCTGCATGCTCATGGGGGCGGCCGCGTCGCAGGCGGCGGCGGCGGCACATACAGCAGCACAGGCGGCGTCACAGACTGCGGCACAGGCGGCGTCACAGGCGGCACAGGTGACGGCACAGGCGCAGCCAGCATGTGCAGGACATGAAGCGGGTGGAGGGCAAGGAGCTGCAGCGAGGGCTTCGGTCGACTCCGAGAGCTCCGGCGGCCGCGGCGGCGGCGGGGCAGCGGCCCGCGTCTGTCTCGAGCCGGCGCCAGCTGCTCTTGCGGCCAAAGGCGACGATGTCAGTGGCCTTGGCGGCGGCAGCGGCAGCGTCAGTAGCAGTGGTGGCGGCGGCGGCTGTAACTTTCTTGGGGTCGATGTGCGGCTGGCGGTGAGCGGCGTGGGATGCACAGCTGCACAGGGGCACAGCTGCACAGGGGCACTTGCGCCCTGTACCCGCACTAAGGCTCCTGTGCGATGGGGGACCTACATTGGCACCTGATCAGCACTACCTGATGCGTTTACTTTGCTCGAACACCGTGCCTACCCTTTCTACACCCGTCTGTGCGTGTATCACGCCTCTCACGCCCACCCCTCACACCCACCCCTCACGCCAGCCCCTCACGCCGCCCTGACCGCCACCCCTCCTGCATGTGCGTGTGCAGCTCACCAGCCGTGCCAACGCCTGGTCGGCCCTGTTGGGCTGCAGCGGCCGCGCCGCCTTCCTCTGCGCCAACGCCAACGCCTGCCTGCCGCTACTGCTGGGATCCTACGGCCGCAGCAGCAGTGGCAGTAGTAGTAGTAGCAATGGCAGTAGCAATGGCAGTGGCAGTGGCAGTAGCAGCAGTGGCAGTAGCAGCAGTGGCAGTGGCAGCAACGGAAGTGGCTCGGCTCTGGCAGGGTCGGGGCACCAGGAGCGGGCACAGGGCCGGCGGCAGGGGCTGGCTGCAGGGGGGCGGGTGGCGCTAGTGTGCCTGCAGTTCAGTGACCCGGTGGCAGACCGGGGGCCGCAGGCGGGGCCAAACTGGTGAGCAGTGGTGTGCGTGGGGATGAAATGACACGGGAGGCAGTGTTGCGTGGAGGGTCCCGCTTATTTACCGTTCGTATGCATGCGTGTGTGTACGTGTCCGGGGCTTCTGTTCCCCCGCTGGCCGCAGCTTTCTCTCGGCCACTGGGTCCCCTGCTCAAGCAGCGGGCCTGCAGCCCTTCTATCCTTGTACCCAGCCCCTCCACCCCTCCTGTACCCACTCACTCCACCCTCTGCACATCACTCAGGCGGCGCGAGGCGCTGGTTGGCGGCTCCGAACTGGTTGAACAGCTGGCGGCGGCGCTGGAGCCTGGGGGTGAGTGTGCGCGCCTGTAAAGTAGCGACTAGGGAGGAGGGAGGAGTAAGGAAGGGGCGTGTGGGAGCATGCAGCACGGGGAAGGGGAATCTCACACTATGGAGGGGGGAATGGAATGCGGCATGTTGGCGCAGGCAGGCCGCTTCACGTGTGCCCGATACGCGCACGCCTACCAGCAGGAAGGGCGGGTGCTCGTGGGGACAGCACAGGGCCGAGCCGCTGAGGAGGCTGCATGAGCTTGTGGGTCCAGAGAACAGGCACAAGTCCCCCCGCCCCCGCCCGCACCCCTCCTGACTAATGTAAGCCGCCATCCCCGTCTCCGCCCCTCCCTTGGAACCCGCCTTCCACACAGCTCTGGTGTGGATCCAGTCTGACGTGCTGTCAACCGCCGCCACCTTCCGTCGCCTGTTCTGGCGCCACGGCGGCTTCGCGCCCAGCGCCCGCCACGCCGCCGCCCGCTCGGTCACCCGTACCCGCGAGTGGCTCCGCCCCGACGCCACCGGTGACGCCTCCGGTTCCCCATCCGGTCCAGCGACTGGGACAGGCGCAGCAATTTTTCTGGATGAAGGCCGCTCGGCAGATGACGCTGCGGGTGCTGGTGCTGGGTTTTCAGGCATGGCGCTCGGGCGGCTACCAGCAGCACCGCTGCTGCCCTCACGGCCGCAGTCACAGCCGCCCTGGCCGCTACAGCTGCATTCTGAGCTGCAGCCGCATTCTGGGCTGCAGCCTTCACAGCGGCTGCCGCTGCTGCTGACCGGGACAGACCTGGCGACACACGCGGAGCCGTGGCTGACGGGGCAGCAGGTGCGTGTCAGCGTGTGCGTGTGTGGCGGGTTTGCCACACACGTGTCCGGCATGTGTCTGAGGGCGTGTCCGGCATGCGTCCGGGGCTTTGCCGGCCCGCCGTGGTAGTGCTTCCCACTCACAAGCACTGTCGGAGTGAGGGCAACTGCTTCCGCACCATCAACAACTTGGCGACTCCCGACGTACTCGTGCCTGAAGCATTCCTCCCCGTTTCCTCCCCGCCCGCGCTGCCGCGTATGTCCAGGTTGCGGAGGTGTCGGCGTGCCACCGGCTGGCACGCATCCGAGCCCCCAGCGGCAGTAGTAGCAGCACCACCACAGCGGCACCCAACGGCAGTAGCAGCAGCAGCACCACAGCCGCGGAGGCGGAGGCAGGGCCCGAGGCAGCGCTACACGGAGACGGGGAAGCGGGCGAGGACGGCTGGTGCGACTTGCCGTGGCTGGATTCGAACCCGTTGGGTGTGCCGACCGAGAGAGAGCTGTATGTGGAGCGGGGGTGCCGGGACATCTACCGGCTGTTGTTGGTGCGGCGATGAGGCTGTCCGTGCGCACGTGAGGCGAGATTGATTGTCTGAGGGCTTACTGGTTGGCCGGCACAGTGTGGTGAGGAAGATGCGATGGATCAGACTAGTTCCGTGATTACGTGTTACACATCCGCATTGGCAGTACAAACCCTCCCCTGGTATTGACAGACCCTGGACAGCCAGTTATGTTGCAGCTTCTGATTGGAAGCCTGTTGCCCTGCGCATCCCGCCAAAACCAGTTCAGTCTCTAGTTGATTGTATGTGCAGAGGGCCCTCCCCTCTTAGTAACCTCTTCAGAAGAATCCATCAGACACACCTGCGCCTATATGGGCGCGGGAGCACGACGGAACGGCGCACACACGCACAGGGAAAGAATCAGACGGCGCCACAAACACACGACACATACAACATGTTGTGGAGGCGCGCACATACCTCACCACAAGCGTCGAACAAACAACATGCTTAGAACGCTGCGCTGGTGGGGGCTCGGCTGCAACAATACGCGTCCCCTTCACTACAACCAGTCACGTCGTACATGCCACGCACGTGTGATTGTGCCCTGCGCGCTCGCTATTTAAAGAAGAAAGCAAAACCATGAATCTGGAACGATGTGCTATTCAGCGCCTAGCGTCCACAAATCATCAATACCGCTCACGTGCAGTGCTGCACAGGCCGCGGGGCAGCCCCAGTCCGTTGCCTACCAGCTACGCCTTCCTTGCCCACCATCCCACCAGCCGTCAACCGCGCTACTCCAAAGCTCCAATGCGGGGCCCCAATCGCCACAGCCGCCGGTGATGGTTTCAACAACACCCTCTCTCTCGTGTCCCTCAAGCCGCTAGCTCCCAGTTCCAGCTCCGCCGCTGCCAGCAGGCCTGGCAGGTGGACAGGCGGCGGCGCCGCATCCATCCAGCAGCCGCTTATTAGTGGCCGCCGCAGCCGCTCTCCTTGGTGTTGTGCTGGTGGCCGTGGTCGGGGGCCTGAGCCTGCGGCGCCGCGGCGGCCGGGGGCGGCGGGCTGCCGGGCTCCATGTGTCCGCCGGCAGCCATGTGCTTCATGCTGGGGGCGCAAAGCAAGGGCGGGCGCAAAGCGGTACGTAAGGTAGCAGTCAGCACGGTCTTGTGGTTGTGACACGTACGCCTGGTGCTGCTTTCTCGTCGGACCTTTACCCGCGGCCCTCAACTTCCCTGGAAAAAGCCGAACCTCTCCTGCTTCAAAACTCATCTCACCGGTCGAAGCGCTCGTGCACGGCATCGTCCAGCTCGTGGTGCAGCTTGTGCGCCACCTCGGGGTTCTTGCGCTCCAGGATTTGGAAGCGGTTCTCGTGACTCAGCCACTCCTCCACATCGCCCTTGAGCTTCTTGGCATCCAGCTGGAAGCGGTGGTGTGTGGCGTCCTCCTTGACGGCGGGGTTGTAGCTGAGGGCAGGAAGCGAGGGAGGGTTGGGAGGACGGGTTGCTTGGGCAACGGGCTAGGAACGGGTTGGTCTGGTGCAGGAAGGCAGCGAGCCGGCTTTGCGTGAGTAGCTATCTACCGGCATGCGCGGTTTATGCCGCCGCTGCTGTGTGCTGCTGTGTGAGTGTAATGAGAAGGGGGCTCACCGGTACAGGGGCCAGTAGCCGGTCTCCACGGCCTGCTTGCTCTCGTCAATGGCGGAGCACATGCCGCTGCTGATGCCGTGCATGATGCAGGGGGCGTAGGCCAGCTGCGCAGGGAGAGGAGAGGAGAAAGGACGAGTCGGGTCACGAGTCGGGTCACGAGGCGGGTCACGAGGCGGGTCACCTCCCCTTGCTTGCTTGATCTCGCCCCGCCCGTGACCACAACCCGCCAAGCCCTCCGCGCCCCGACCTCGCTCCGCGGCCCGACCTCCCACCACCTCCCACCACCCACCACCCAGCGGTTCATTTCACTCACCACCAGCGAGACGCCGCCGTACTTCTCCGCCTCGGCCATGGCCTTGGTGACCTGGCCGTAGTTGGCGTGCAGCGAGGTGGAGGCCACGTACACGTCGCCGTAGCTCATGGCGATGGCGCCCAGGTCCTTCTTGGGGCGCTCTTTCCCGCCCGCCGCGAACTTGGTCACGGCCGATTTGGGCGTGGCCTTGGAGCGCTGGCCGCCGGTGTTGGAGTAGACCTCGGTGTCCAGCACCAGGATGTTCACCTGCGGCGGCAGAAGGTACGTACGTAGCGCGCGGCACGTTGAGGTGGATGAAAGCAATGAAGTACCTTTTGCCGCCAGGTTTACTCGCTTGGCTGCAAGTAAGCATGCTTCCTTACTTCTCCCAAATCGACTCACGTTCTCGCCGCTGGCCAGCACGTGGTCCAAGCCGCCGAAGCCGATGTCGTAGGCCCAGCCGTCGCCGCCCACGATCCAGATGGAGGCCTTGTGCAGCATGTCGCGTTCGTCGTACAGCTGCCTGATCCAGGGGTGCACGTCTGCAAAACAGGAACGCAGCCGCCAAGGGGAAGGGCACATTCTTCAGCAACCTGCCACCGCACCCGCCGCACATACAGAGCTTCACTACGCCTCCATGACCTATCACCCAAGCTAGCCCCGCTCCGCATTCGGCTGAACCCGCCACCCTTCCCTCTCCGGCTGGCAGCCACGCTCTTCCCGCCCACCCTTCTCGCGCTCCAGCAGGGGCTGCAGCTCCTTGGCCACCACGTTGGCCACCTCCGGCTCGTCGAAGTGCTCGTCCCAGCGGGTCAGCGCGTTGCGCAGGCCAAACGACAGCGGCATCTTCTCCGCCTCCACCGCCAGCACCTCCTGCACGTGCTTGCGCACCGTCTTGCGGCGCTGCATGGTGCCCATGGCAATGCCCAGACCGAACTGCGCGTTGTCCTCAAACAGCGAGTTGGCCCAGGCGGGGCCGTAGCCGTCGGCGTTGGTGGTGTAGGGGTTGGAGGGCGCGGAGCCGCCCCAGATGGACGAGCAGCCGGTGGCGTTGGCGATGATCAGGCGGTCGCCAAAGAGCTGCGTCAGCAGGCGTGCACAAAACAAAACCCACTTTTCTGATCATTCACAAGAATGCGTAGGTGGGATGCGTGTACTAACGTCACGCTTGGAGGTCAGCCCCGGCGGCATTGATCTGCCTCCGCAAGGCAAACGTACATGCGATGCAGTTGGGACTCCCAGGACTGCCCGCCACTCCCCGCCTTCCCAATAACTTGCCTGCGTCAGCAGCTTGACGTAGGGCGTCTCGCCGCAGCCCTCGCAGGCGCCGGAGAACTCCATCAGCGGGGGCTGCAGCTGGCTGCCCTTGACGGTGGCCTTGTCCATGATGTCGGTGCGCGCGGGCAGCGTGCCGGCAAAGTCCCAGTTGGCGGTCTCCACCTCTAGCACCGAGTTGATGGGCACGGACTGCAGCGCGTCGTCGGGGCAGGCGTGCGTGCACAGGTCGCAGCCGGTGCAGTCGTAGGGCGACACCTGGATGCGATACTTGAGGTCGCCCATGCCGGGGCCCTTGGCCTGGATGGTGCCAAAGGTGGCGGGCGCGCCCACCAGGTCGGCGGGGCTGGCCAGCGCGGGGCGGATGGCGGCGTGCGGGCACACGAAGGCGCAGATGTTGCACTGCGTGCAGTTCTCGGCCTTCCAGATGGGCACCTGCGCCGCGATGGCGCGCTTCTCAATGACGGTGGTGCCGGGCGGCACGAAGCCCTCGGGGCTGAACACCGACACGGGCAGCTTATCGCCCTCCAGTGCCAGCATGGGCTTGGCCACGGTCTCGATGAACTCCCAGCGGCTGGTGTTGCCCTTGGCCGGCGGGTTGGGGTTGACCACATGCGTGGGCAGGCTGGACCAGGAGGCGGGAATGTCCAGCTTCTTCAGCGCCGCCACCGCCATGTCCACCGCCGAGTGGTTCTTGGCCACCACCTCGGGGCCCTTGCGCTCGTAGGCCTTGGTGATGGACTTCTTCAGCAGCGCGAGCGCCTTCTCCATGGGCAGCACGCCGGACAGGTTGAAGAACACGGTCTGCATCACCATGTTGACGTGCTTGCCCAGGCCCGAGGCCTTGGCCACCGACTGCGCGTCGATGACATACAGCTGCGGCTTGAGCGCGGCGATCTGCTTCTTGACCTTGTCGGGCAGGTACTTGCCCAGGCTGTCGGGGCTGGTGAAGACGGTGTTGAGCACCAGCACGCCGCCGGGTTTGAGGCTGGCCAGCGTGTCGTATTTGGCCATGTAGGACTGGTGGTTGACGGCCAGGTAGTCGGCCTGCTGCACCAGGTACGGCGAGTCGATCGGGCTGGGGCCGAAGCGCAGGTGCGACACCGTCACGCCGCCGGACTTGTGCGCGTCGTAGGAGAAGTAGGCCTGCGCGCTCATGCCGGCGGAGCTGGCGATGATCTTGATGGCCTCCTTGTTGGCGCCCACGGTGCCGTCGGAGCCCATGCCCCAGAACAGGCACTCGAAGGTGCCCTTGGGAAGCGTGCGGGTGCCCAGCGGCAGCCACCTGCTGTCGGGCAGGCTGCGGTGTGTGACGTCGTCCATGATGCCCACAGAGAAGTCGCGCAGGGGCTTCTTGGCGTCCAGGTTCTCAAACACCGCGGCCGCGTGGCTGGGCAGGAACTCCTTGGACGCCAGGCCGAAGCGGCCGCCCACAATGTAGCGGCGCCTGGATGTGCGCGGTGGGGAGGGGCAAAACGCGGGGGCGTGTGAAGAGCAAGGCGACCGCCACCAACAGCATACCGTTCACCCGTCCAACCTGGCCCGTTGCATTCCGGTTTCCCAACCAACGCTTCACCTTGCCGCTCCTTGCACGGACGCCACGCCCCAATTGCACTGCTCAGAACCCTAGGAAAATCCCCAAGCCGATCAAATAAACAACACTCACGGCAGCGCGGGGTCGGCCATCTCCGCCTCGTGCAGCGTCATGGCGATCTGCTGGTACAGTGGCTCGCCGCCGGAGCCCGGCTCCTTGGTGCGGTCCAGCACGGCCACCTTGCGCACGGTGGCGGGGATCTGCGCCAGCAGCACCTTGCTGTTCCAGGGGCGGTACAGGCGCACCTGTGCGCGGCGGGGCGGTTTGCATTTGTACGGTACGTAGGTTAGAACCCGCCCAGGGCGGGCCATGTCATCACCAACACGCCCGGTGCGCGGCGGGGGTTTGCAATTATTGCACGGTAGGTTAGAACTAACCCGCCCAGGAGCATGTCATCACCAAACCCAAATCACCAAACCCAAAGACTTGTGGCGTGCGTGCGTGCGTGCCCGCTGCCAAAACGTTACTGCTCGGAATCACGTGTGTTCCCGTGAACCCAAGCAAGCCCAAGCCTTCCCATACCTTGAGCACGCCGACCTTCTTGCCCTGGGCGTTCAGGTAGTTGACCGCCTCCTCCACTGCGGCGGAGCCGGAGCCCATGAGGACGATGACCTTGTCGGCGTCGGGGGCGCCCACGTACTCGTACGGCTTGTACACGCGGCCGGTGACGGCAGACACCTGCGCGCGTGGAGTTGCGGACAGTTAAAGGCGTAACCCAGAACAGCTTTTTCACCTTCCTCGTGCATCCCGCTTCTGTTGCCTGCACCCCTCGATTCCCAACCCCCAACATTCACGTATCCACCATCCACTACGCCCTCCCTATTCCCTGTGCCCCTTTTCCTCCTCCTTCCCACCTCCTTCCCTCCTCCTTCCCCTTCCCTCCTCCTTCCCCTTCCCTCCTCCTTCCCTCCCCCTATCCCCTCACCATCCCCGCTCCTGCTCGCGCGCTCACGCACCTCCTCCATGGCCGCGGCCACGTGGTCGTAGGCGCGGTCGTAGAAGGGGTTGGCGGCCTCGGCGCACTGGAAGTACACGTCGGGGCCCTGCGCCGTGCCGCGCTGGTGCGGGTGGGTGGGGTTGAGCGCGCGGGCGCGGTGGTGCTTGATGGCGTCCTGGTAGATGGGCTTGGCCAGGATGGACTTGATGGCCTCGTTGTCGATGAGGTGGATGGTGTTGATCTCGTGGCTGGTGCGGAAGCCGTCGAAGAAGTGTACGAAGGGCACGGAGGCGCGCAGTGTGGCCAGGTGGGAGACCAGCGCCAGGTCGTGCGCCTCCTGCACACTGTGGCTGCACAGCATGGCCCAGCCGGTCTGGAGGGGGAGGGAGAGGCGGGGGGGGGGGGAGAGGGGCAGGTGTTATGTGCCCGAGCCCAATGCATTAGGTCCCAATAGTCAAGGAAGGGAGAGGGGGAAGGGGCAGGGGTAGAGGGAGGGAAAGGGGGCGAAGGGCGTCAGTGGGTTGAGCCAGCCCGCGGCGTGATCCTGCTTGCGCGCACACACACCCTGTGCATGCCGTATGTACCAGGCCTAGGCAGTCCGTTGCCAAAACCTGAGCGCCTCGCTCCCGCCCATCCTTGCTAGCAACCCACCCATCCATCCATCCATCCATCCAGTCTCCAGACCCCCGCGGCCCAGCCACGCCCGCTGCCTAGCCCTACCCCCTTGCCTCGCTGCCCACGGCCGCTGCCTACCCCCTTCCCTCGCTCCCACCTGGCGGACGGCCATCACGTCCTGGTGGTCGCCGAAGATGGACAGCGCGTGCTTGGCCAGCGCGCGGGCGGTCACGTGCAGCACGCAGGGCGTCAGCTCGCCGGCGATCTTGTACATGTTGGGCACCATCAGCAGCAGGCCCTGCGAGCAGGTGAAGGTGGTGGCCAGCGCGCCGGCGGCCAGCGCGCCGTGCAGCGCGCCGGCGGCGCCCGTCTCCGACTCCATCTCGGTCACGGACATGACGTTGTTGAAGACGTTGGTGCGGCCCTCGGAGGCCCACTGGTCCACCATCTCGCCCATGTTGGTGGCGGGGGTGATGGGGTAGATGAAGGACACGTCGGACACGGCGTAGGCGATGAGCGCGGTGGCCTCATTGCCGTCCATGGGCGCCTGATCAGCAGGAGCGGAGGGCGGGAGAGGGGGAGCGGCGGTGCCCGGGTTAATAAGCCGCTAGCTGGGGTTCAGCGGGGTTTTGGGAATTGTGCGACCTCGCTCGAGCCCGTGCAGGTGTGGCTGCTGCTGCTGGAAGTAAGTTGATGGATATGGTATGTAGGCAGGGCAGCAAGGGCAAGCAAGGCAGGCCTGGGGAGTGCGTGGTGCAACTTCGCTCGAGCCCGTGCAGCAGGTGTGGCTGTTGGAACTCGCTCGGTGGATACCGTAGGCAGGGCAGCAAGCAGGGGCATCAGGCAGGCCGCGGGCAGCAGGCACGTGGGATGCACGCCGCCGGGAGGCCTTGATGATGTGATGTGATGTGCGCCTGAGCTCTGAGGGCAGCAGCACTCACCATCTTGCCGCCGGGCTTGCCAGCGCTGCTGACCACGGCCGGGCTGGGGAACACCACCAGGTTGCTGGCGGTCTGGCCGGTGGTGGTGGTGGTGGTGGTGGTGGTGGCAGCGGCCGTCTTGTAGTCCCCAGGGGCGGAGGCGGTGCCAGCGCCGGGGGCCTCGGGGGGAGTGGCCATCACGGTGACAGCAGCGCGCTTGGCGTTGGTGGCGCGGCTGTTGAGGGAACGAAGTGACGGGGCGGGCCGAGAATGGGTAAGGCATGGCGGGAACAAATTATGAGGTAGGGGTGAGGAGGGAGGCGAGGGAAGGTGGCGCGGGTGTTGCGCCCTTGGATGCCGGAAGCTAGCTAGTTAGCCAGGCGCGCGGACCATTCCATAATCATGGCAATACGTTGGTGATGTTGGTGAAGCAAGCTGCGGCAGCAGGCACGAGACTGCTGCTCGCGAAACCCCTGCCGACACAACTGCGCCGGAAGCCGGAAGTTCTCGACACGTGCTCAAGCCGCCCTCGCACACGCGATCGACTCGTGTTGCAAGCAGACAAAGCCACACAGCAGCGACATAACCTACGCAACGGAACTCACCCAGCAGCGGCGGGGACCAACGCCCGGGCAACTTGGCCCTGGCGACAGATCTTGCCCACAGCGGGAGCTTTGAGGTGGGCCTCCATCTTGCCTATGAGGCGACCCTGCACAGGCAGCAAGACATAGGGCCCGACGGTCAGAGGGGAGCAACCGACTAAAGCGCACCGGTACAAGGTTAAAGGGCGCGCGGCTGCTGTTGCATCAAGCTCCAGACAGATCAATTGCGCAAGCTCTTAATGTAGGATAGGGCCATCGGTGCGCGGTTCGTAGGTGTTGCGTAATCATGCAGAATCCGTGACTGCTGAGCCCTGGTCGCTGCCACGCCGCGCGCGCTCACCTCAGCGGGTATGGCTTATGAGGGCAATTGAGCTCAGGCTTGCTAAGTTTCCGCCAGCAAGTCAGGCGTCGAGCGAGTGTCGGAGCACAAATCAATACTCTGTGCCCTGGGGCTTTAGGTCTCTTCGCGTGTGTGTGTCGCTATCTGTAATCCTATTATAAGCTCAGGGTCTGGAATGGAGAAACGTTTCAGGGGCCAGGGGGTAAATAACAGCCGAGCGATTGCACGACATGAGCCATGCCGCGCCGATTTGTATCACCTGCGACAAGAATTGCAGCAACGAGACGTCTCTAGCTGCTTTTATATTTGCTCAGTCTCGGAGGCCTCCCGGAAGTCCGTTGTTTGCCGTTGGGCAGCAAGTCGAGCCCCCTGTCACGACACTGTGCGCCGATTGTGCCCATATGTAATGCTCTATATGTTCGGCACTTGGGCCTAGCTAAAACGCGGCGCTCGAGGAAGGCCCGCGGAAAAGTGCATACCTTCCCAAAGCAATTGTGTACCGGAATTGGAGCCGACCGAAGCCGACTTAGCGCCGAAAGGGAAGAACCCTGGGTGGCTGCTTAGAGGAGATGCTGGTGCACGTAACTGGTCTTGCGGGTTTGCGAACTGTGAGCTGCCCCCGCTACAGACGGCTTGAAATCCGCCAGCTCTCTACCAGCCGATCCCTGGGCACTTTTCTTCGGTGCCACGGCCGGGCTAGGGCCGACCGGCGCCACGCCTGTGGTCGTTCGGAGTCACAAACAGGCATTGCAATCACGGAGTCAAGGTCACCGAGTCACAGACAGATTGGCAGCACGTGCGGCAATGCGCCCGGGGTGGTGACTATGGGAAAGCAACAGACGATTGGCTCTCCGCCTCTCCAGCACATAGCCCCATCTTCCCATCGCATGCGAGTCCTGTCGACGCTCCCTTCCTGCATGCTTCTGCATGCGCCTGAGCGCACCGTCTGAGACACGAACGCTTACTCCTGGCTCCATTCCATTGCATCCACACGAGCTACGGCCGCCACCGGCCCCCCGCCGCCGTCCGCGCTGCCGTACACGCCGCCGCCGCGTCGCCGTACCGCTCGCCGTACATGCTGGTCCCGTTGCCCCGCTCAAACGCGCTCATGGCGGAGTCGAACAGCGCGGCCCAGGAGCCGGGCTGCGGCCGCGCGTGCCACTGTGCATATGTGGAGTTGGGGCGCGAGAGGCAGGCAATGAGCGCAGCGGGCGGAAGGAGGGAGGAGGCCAGGGGCACGGGGGACAGCGGGCAGCAAGGCAGTGGCGGCAGTGGGTGGGTGCAGCCGTGCAAGAGCAGTGGTCAGGTCGCAGCGTTTCAGGCAGCATGCTACAAAGCGTGTGCCAGTTCGCAACTGGACATGAATTCCCACGGTGCCCCCCGCCGAGCAGGCGGGGTGCACACACACGAACCCGGAACCCGAACCCTTGGTTCATACCGCACCCCACACCCGCCCCGCACACCCGCCCCGCACACGCGTGGCACACACGCGCCGCCGGCATTGCACCCGAAGGGGGGCGGCGGGGCATCCCCCCACACACACGGTGCGCTGGGTCCCAACTAGAGCCTACCTGGTTATGCCAATGGAAGGCCAGCAAGCCGCCTAACCCAAACTCCTGCACGGTCGCGTTCGGGCCCGGGTACTGCCCCGAGCCCGCCGCGGCGGCGGCGGTGGCCGCGGCGCCGCCGCCACCCTCCTCACGGCGCCGCTGCTCCTGCTCCTGCCGCTGCTGCCGCCTGCGCCGCCGCCCAGTCGGCGCGCCGCCGGTGCTGGTGCCCGCGGACGTTGAGTTTGACGGCGCCCGGAAGAAGGACTCATACACTGCAGGTAGGGACGTGTAGGGAGCAGGTGTGTTTGGCATCGAATGCAGGACATGCGTACGGACACTGGAGTACCGTACCGCACGGCTGCTATGCCTCAAGAGTCACGACGCCGACACACCGCGGCATATCGCCAAGGCAGTCAGCCACTAGCAGCCTCCGGCAAGGAACCAAGGCACCACCCCATGGCTGCCTGGTGCTGCGCTGCAGCGGCTGCGCCCGTAAGGCCCCCCCCGGCCCGGGCCTTCGGTGTTCACGAGGCAGAAAGATCGTGTGGCACTTCCTTGTACCCACACGCACGTGTCGCTGCAGCGGCTGCGTCCCCATGCCCCACGGTGCCCCCACGCGGCCACTCACCGGGCAGCCCCTCCCAGCCGCCGGGGGCGAAGCCGTCGTGGCGCAGCCACGACACGTCGAACAGCTGCACGTGTATGTGTGTGTGGGGGGGGGGGGGCGGGGGGGTAATAAGCCCGAGCCCAGCGAAATAGGGGAGGGAGATGTGGTGGGAAGGGGTGCGGGGCAGAGGGGCAGGGCGGTTGCGCAGGAAGGGGGTGCAAGGGGTTCGTGATGTGAAGCGTGAGGCCAAGTGCGCCAAGCCCAGCGTGTGCCTGGTCGGCATGCAATCTGAACATAACCACAATGCGGCGGCCGCACCTGTGCCGGGAAGACCATCAGCGTGTCGTCTCCAAAGCGAGTGGTGGCGTCGGGCTGCGCGGGCGTGACACAAGTCACAAGCGGTCAGAACATGAGAGACAACCGTACGTCAAGGGGCCGGGACTCTCCTTCAGGCTTAAGAGAGTTGTGTGGCAACGCTTATCATGTCGGTGCACCGATTCAAGCCTGGAGCGGCGCACACGCACACACGCCTGCCGCTGTCCGTACCACCCACCCTATGCGCTTATTAGACACCCACGCCCGCTACTGGTAGCAGTACGGCATTCCACTGCCGTACGGTGACAGGTGGTGTCAACAGGCGCACCTGGGGGCACACGCGGCGCGGATGGAAGGCCGCCGCCCAGCCCCGACTGAGGTGGTGCAGCGGACGCACCCCCGGCCCCGCCACCGCCGCCGCCTCCACTGCAGCAGCAGCAGCACCGGCAGCTCCATCATCCGCCTCGCCACCGCCGACTCCCAGCAGCTCCCTTCTGCGCCTCCGCCTCCGCCTCTGCGTGTGTCCAGACTGCCCCTGCTCCTGCCCCTGCTCCTGCCCCTGAAGCCGCCCTCCGTGCGGCTGCTCCCGCTCCTGCTGCGGAGCTGCAAGACCCTCCTCCCCCTCCTCTTCCTCCTCTTCCTCCTCTTCCTCCTCCCCCGTCTCCTTGCCTCCGCCCCTTCCCCCCTCCCCGCGCTCCTCTCCTCCCCCACCTCCAACCCCATCTCCAACTCCACCTCCAACCCCACCCTCACCCCTGCCTCCCCCGCCAGGCGGCTTGGCTGCGAACGCCCTGCCCGCCGCCGCCCGCAGCACGCCCCCCAGCACGGCACTCCCGCGGCGGCCGTGCATGAGCGCCGTGTTGCAGTGTGGCTGGGCCGACCAGCGGTAGGACCAGTCGGCGAGCCGCAGCGGCCGCAGGTCGCGAAGCAACAGCACCTGAAGCGCCGCAAAACAGTACGATTAAGAAACACAGGGCGCGGAATGAATTGCCACATGATATTAGATACCAGGATTGGCTTGGGCAGCTTGCTTGATGCCCATGCATGGCGTGCTGGCTCACGCCGGCCCCACCGCCTTCCCCCTGGCCCTCCACACTCGCCCGGAACCCACATCGGCATCCATGTAGACGCCCCCGTACAAGTACAACAGCAGGAAGCGCGCCGCATCACTGCCGCCGCGCCCGCCGCCGCTGATGCTCCCGCCGGCGGCGGCGGCGGCGCCGCCGCCGCCACCAGCCGCCTGCTGCTGGCGGCGCGCGCGGTCGCGGGCGCGGGCGAGGAGGCGCCACAGCACGCTGTGCATGGGCTCTCCGGCGGCGGCCGCGGCGGCGTGCAGGGAGGGCGGCAGGAGGTCGGGGGGGAGCTGGGACAGCAGCAGCGGTAGACTGGGGGAGAGCGGGAGCGGGAGAGGGAGCGGGGGGGGGGGGAGGGGGGGGAGGGAGTGGCCGCGGAGGCACGGGGCCGCGCGGGCCGCATCAGAGTACCGTAAGTACTAGTGTGTGTTTGCGCGTGTGAAGTCTTGCGAAGCCCTACACAGCAACTCACTCGTACAGCTTGAAGCGGACGCAGGAGCAGTTGAGAGCCCTGGGCAGCCGCCCGCGCCCCGACCTCCCATTGACCTGCACACGCGTGCACACCCGCATTTCAGAAGTTCAAAACAGGCGCGGGTGACTGGGTTCCAGGGCGCAGATGACAGATCCCCCGGGCCCCACCACGGACCACGTTGGGCGCTGTACACCCTGGTGTGTGCGTTTCTTGACCTCCCGAACTCTCAGCCCCTTCCTCCTTCCACAATGTTTCAACAACCTCGCACCGCGCCCCCCCCCCCTCCACACCGCGGCCCCATCACCACCACCACCAACAACAACAACATCTGCTGATGTTACTGCTGCTGCTCACCAGTTGGAAGGGCAAGTCCATATCTGGATCCAGATCCTCGGCACTGTACAGTGCCCTGCTACTGCCGCTGCTGCTGCCATACCTACTACTGCTACTGCCGCTGCCGCCGTACCTGCTACTGCTACTGCTACTGCTGCTGCCACTGCTACTGCCACTGCCGCTGCTACTGCCGTCCGCCGCCAGCTGCGACTGGGGGTCCAGCCACACCCAGAGCTCTGCGGGCTCCGGCGGCGCGGGTGGCGGCTGAGGGCCCGCTTGCTGCTGCCGCCGCCGCCATTGCTTCTGCTTCTGCTGCTCTCCTAGTTTACTGCTGTGCAGCCTCCGGCGGCGGCTGTGTTCCCCAGCAGGCCCCGCGCTTTCGCCGCCTTCTGTTGCGGCCGCAGACGCTGGCCCCGGCGCAGGTGTGGCCGCTGCCACTGGCGCCACTTGCGTGAACAGGAAGGAGCGAACGGAGAGCTGGGTGGGGGTGCGGGTCGTGGTCGGGACATAGAAAGGGGGCATGAATGAATTGTGGCGGCGGGGCAGTGGGGCGGTGGGCACGGCAGGCAGGGGCGGGTAGCGGGCGTACCAACGCTGTAACTGTAGAGGGGCAGGACGCGGGGATGCGCGCCGCCTGCCAGCCCGGCTTCCTAGTTTCTACTGTGCCTCCGTCTCTACGCCACGCGTTCCTTGGCTCATCCTGGCTCCCCTCCCCCCCATTAGGCCATGCCCCCACTCCACGGCCCTCGCCAGCCCCTCACCAGCATCGCCTCTGTGAAGGGGCCGCTCCAAAACATGTGGAACAGCAGTCGGCCCGAGGGGGGCCGCTGCGAGCTGGGGACGTAGAATGCTTCCGACGCGAGGTAGCGAGCACACGCTGGTGCGCCGGCATAGCTCGCGTTGAAGCGCGACCCAGCATACTCGCAGTGCTGCGCAATAGCTGCTGGGTCAACTGTCCAGCTGCTGTTCCGCCGCTGAAGTGCTGCAGCCAAGTCGCTGGTGAAGACGAGCAGCAGTGCTGTCACAAATGGCATGCACGCTGCACTTGCCCGGCCCACTGACTTTACATGTTGACAAGCTTTGCGAGTGATGCAGCACTGCCATTTGATACGTAAAGTCACCATGCAGTCCGAATTTCAGTTCTTTGCTCGCAGACATGTCTTCTTACGAATACACGCAGCGAGCAACTGCATGAATATGAATATCAATGAATAAACAACACTAACAATAACCTCCTCGCTCCTCTTTGAGAAGTTATCGGGTCATGGACTCATGGCAAAACGCACGCCACGGCCAGCCGGAGCCCTCGTGCGTTCCACGCTTCCATGCTGCCATTGCTCGGCCTCATGATTGTCACCACAGCAAACAGCCTACAGCAGCACCGTGACTCGGCCACTGGGCTCGCCCCGCGCCGACGCCTCCCAATCGGCTGCAGTCCGTTCCTGCGCGCACACAACCAAGGCGCAGTGGAACCGGTGTGTTTTGTCAGGGCACGTGCCGTCTACCTTCCACCCCCCAACCTGACCCCTGCCCTCTACCCCAAACCTTCCCACCCCGCCTGTGCACCTGCACACGAACAAACCGCCCTCCCCATCGCTAACTACACACCGCCAACAAATGCTCCACTGATCCCCACATGAGACATGAGAAAAGTTACAAACTGTTAATTGCCCCCACACGGCCCCCACCTGCGCCACCATGACGGAGATAGACGAGGAGGCGGTGCCGACGAACACGTCAGCACCCGCACACACCTGCGGGTTGCGAAGATGAGCAACATGCGTCCGTCACAGAGCGGGTAGGTGGGGTGGCAAGGCATGCAGCAGCAAGGAATAGGCGAGACGGGGGATTGGAACACCGCTTGGTTGCCTCTAGCACCGGCGGTGTGAAAGGCCGGTGTGAGACACCGGTGTGGGCGGACCTGGGGCTCCCGCCGCCGCCACCAGCTGAAAGCCCAAGACTGTCGTTCCCACCGTACTCAAACATAAGCATTTCCGTAGTTCGGTATAAGTGTATACCTAACAATTTAATGTGCCGTATGAGTTCCAATAATCCTGACCGCACACGCACCCCGCCGTCCGCCTGTCCCTTGAGTTATTCCTAAACATTCGTCCTGCGGGTTTGCTTCCTTGCGCTCTACCCGCTCTACATGCACCTGCGCGCACCTGCTGCTCCACCAGCGATAGAATGCTTGTGGAGGCCAGCTGGGGCGAGGGCGAGTGAGGGGAGGAGGGGGAGAGGTGAGGAGGGGGAGGAGGAGGAGGAGGAGGAGGAGGGAGAGGGGGGAAAGCGAGTTATCGAAAGGAGAAGGCGGGGGCACTAACTGACATGGTCATCGCGCGCAGGCGCTACCTACCACACTCAGTGTGTGGCAGGGTTTACGGGCGCTGCAACACTGGTGGCACGACCTTATCCACTCGACATGCCCCACATCCCCCTGCTCCCCCACATCCGCTGTAACCCCCACTTCATCGGGCGTCAACAGCTCCGCCTACCCACCTGTGCTCCCTGACACGCGTGCGACCACCCGCCCCACCCACCCACCCACCCACCGCACCCACGCCATGCTGCAGTACGGCACACACACGCCATACGCCACACACACACTCACTCACACACACACACTCACACATACACTCACTCACACACACTCACTCACACACACACACTCACACACACACTCACACACACACTCACTCACACACACTCACACACACACACACACACACACACACACACTCACACACACACACTCACACACACACTCACACACACACTCACTCACACACACTCACACACGCACACATACACACACACACACACGACACGCACACTCACGTGGTGCCGCAGCTCCCCCGGCAGGTCCGCAACGTCGATGAAGAACAGCCGCGGCAGCGGCACCGCCGCCTGGTAACGCGGCGGGTCGTGGGTCTGCGGCTGCTCCGCCCCTGCTGCCGCTGGCTCGTCACCAGCCTCCGCGCCGCCGTCTCCATCCCCGGCGCCACCATCGCCGGCTGCTGCTGCTGCTGCTGCCAGCGCGTCCGAAGCCCCCACGCCCCTAGGCCTGCCGGCCCCCGCGAGCCGCCTCCTGCTACTGCCGCTACTGTCGCTGCTGCCGCTACTGTCGCTACTGCCGCTACCGCCGCCACTGCCAGCGCCGTCAGATGCGGGGTCCGCTACTGCGGGTGCTGCTGCCGCCCACAGCCGCCGCAGCTCGCGCCGCACCACGTCCCGCACACGCGGGTGCGACATGACGAACAAACCCACCCCCGCCGTACCTGATGGGCCCGCACCACCCGCGCCAGCGCCAGCACCCCCGCCAGCACCGGCACCGGCACCCGCCGCCGCCGCCTGTGCCGCGATGCGCTGTCGCACCAGCGGCACCATCTGCGCCAGCAGCCGCGGGTTGCGGCACACCTGCGGGGGGCATGTGCGGGGGGGGGGGGGGGTTACATTCATGGTTATTTACGGAGTGAAGGAGGGGGGCGGGCACGGGGGCGCGGGGTATGCCAGCGAGCAAATGAGCATTCCTACAGAGTGCGTAATGTACCGTGGTGCTTATTTTGGGGCTAGCGAGCACCAGTCTTGTTACTTTGACAGCCATACATTTCTCTCACACCTTTTTTGCGGCCGCCAGGTCGAATGTGGTCATGTTCACAAAGTAGTCCATGCAGCTGTCCGGGTACGGCCGCACGTGCAGGGCCACGTAGTACGGCGCTACCGGCGGCGGCGGACGTACGGCAGCCGAGGCATCCGCCGCCACCTCCAACGCCGTACTGCTGCCTTCGGACGCCGCTCTGTCGTCGCCGCCGCCACCAGCACCGCCGCCGCCGCCCCTGCCGCCGCCGCCGCCCCTGCCGCCGCCGCCGCCGCTGCCGCCGCCGCTCCCCAGCAGCGCTGCCGCCACGAAGTCTCGGGCTGTGGCTTCGACCAGGTCGGAGCGGGCCAGCCGCAGCGTCACCTGCAGCGGTTGGGTTAGGCGGCCGTGGGTGTGGGTGCGTGAGTGGGTGGGTGAGCGGGTGGGTGAGTGAGAGGGTCGGTGAGTGGGTGAGTCAGTGAGTGGGTGAGGGGTAGCCGGGTGCGACATCGCGACCCCACACGTGCCGGATGCCACCCAGTGCAATGCGACAGGCCACAAACACTACAGGTGCACTTTCCTAAATATTACCTCAACATTGGCTGAATCGCAGACCCCCACCCCAAATCCACCAATTTCTCACTCCCGTGCCTGACCCGTACTTTCGAACTTGGAATGGTGAGAGCAACCCCACAACCCCACCCACCCACACGCGCGCGCGCACACACACACACACACACACACACACACACACACAAACGCACCTGGTGAAAGGCTCGCGCACAGGGGCTGGTGTCGTTGGCGAAGGGCCGGTAGGAGCTCCGCGCCGGCGGCACCACCCGCCGGTAGCTGAACAGCGCAGCCGATCGCGACCAGCTGATCACACCCGCGTTGCTGCTACTGCCTTCACTGCTACTGCTGCGGCCGCTGCTACTGCTGTCGCTATCGCTGCGGCTGCTGCCGCTACTGCTGCGGCTGCCGCCGGCGAGTGCATTCCGCAGCCACTCTAAACCTTTTGCGTCACATCTGTGTTATGTGTTTGTCAGGATGAGGGGACCTTGTGTGAATCACCGTGTGGCATTATGCCACATGTGCGCGTGCCCCGTGTGCCGAGGCGAGAGCCACGTGCGCTAAGTCGTTTTCATGCAAGCAGTGTAAGCAGCATGCAAGAAGGAAAAAGAATGAGAGGAAAGTGGCAGGGGCGGGCCGTTGGCAGCACGCCAGACCATAAGACCGCAATGGCCCAGGGTCGCGTGGGTGTTCCATGGACGCAATACTTAGTTACCAACTGCCAGGGGGGGTTGTAGATACCAGCCCAAACTAAACTGAACCCAGGCAAACGAGCGGAGGAGGGGGGGGTACAATACTGTGAATTTATCATCCCCGGTAAGACATTGTGTGGGGTGCGAGCAGACTCACTTGAAGCCGTGGTTCCTCAGTGTTTTGGCGCTCTTGGGCACAGCCACAAAGCCCGAGGCGCTGGCCTGTGGTGGGGGCCCGCAGGAGGAGGTGGTGATGGTGAGGATAGTGGTACTGTGATGCAGGGTAACGTGTCGATGGCTGTGACGCCGCACATATAGCCCATGCTTCCATGCACGTGCGCGTTGTGCCCGTCGGCTGCCGTTAAGACAGTGCCGGAACGGAACGCTCCCCTTGGGTTATGTTGGGGCTTGGGTTTCAGGATGAACTACCCTCCCGCTGCCCCCCGGCCCCTGGGCTCCTCCATGCCAGCCTCCCCTACGCACCTTCGATAACGTGTTGCTGAAACCCGACAGAGGACTGAGTGACACCACCCCCTCCACTTGAAACGGCCGCTCCGCCCCTGTGCTGCCGCTGCTGCCGCTGCTGCTGCTACTGCCGCTGCTACTGCCGCTGCTACTGCCGTCCGCTGCCACCCGCTGCTGCTGCTGCTGCTGCTGCTGCTGTATCGCCACTGCCTCCTCCCAGCCCAGCACACGGACCACGGGCGCGAGCGACTCCCTGCAGTGCCGCCCGCAATGGGGGTGTGCGTGTCGGGGGGATTACATTCATAAGTATTTAAGAAGTAAAGGCGTAGCTAGGAACAGTAGTACAGTGCGTAGTTACCGAAGTCAGTGAACATGCGAGGGAGACAGGGGTTTGCGGGTGAAGTGGGAGGAAGCTTTGGCCGAGTGTCATGAGCAGGTGCTGCAAAACGGCACAGGTGCGTCAACGGGACACAGGGCAACCCCCCGACAAACCCCTGGCAATCCCCAGACACCCTCCCTGTACTGTGCAGACCCTGCCCCCTTCCCTCCTGGCGGCATACCCACCGGCTGAACACGAGGTCAAAGGGAATGATGGGCGCCAGTGCGGCGGCCGCCGCCAGCGCCCCTGGCCCCGCGCCCGCCACACCACCGCCACGTCCTGCACCACCACCTCCTGCACCACCATCTCTTGCTGCTCCCGCCGCCGCCGCCTTCTCTGCCGCCGCGACCTCCGAGCTGTGTGGCCAGAAGCCAAATGAGGCAACGGTCCAGTCCAGCACGGCGGCCAGCGCCAGAGCCTCTTTAAGCGCCAGCACCTGCGAGGGCACCCGGGGGGCACTGGTAGGTCACAGGAGGTGCGGTGGGATTGGGATTGGGAGTGGAAATGGGTTGAGCGTGAGGATGGGGTGTGAAGGACTGATGACCAGGGCGTGTGAGGGGCCGGGGAAAGCGCTGGCCACGGTCCGGGCCGCGCGACAGAGAAAAGCTACAAGCAGCCCAGCACACCAGCCGAGCAACCCGGTCCTCTATCTCAACGGGAGTCCCTAGCGGCCTACGCCAGAGCTCGGGTCTAGTCCAAATCCTCATCGTGCCAGTCCCCATCCTGGTCCCGGAGCTCATCCCTGTTGTCCTGGTTCGCGGTAACGAGTGGAGGGGCGCGGGCCCGCGGCGGCCACGGTTTGCGGCCGCGCCGTGGAAAGGAGCTGCAGCCAGCCTGCCGCCCCGGTCCTTTATCTCCATGATGAGGTCCCAAGCCCACGCCAGTGCTCGGTGTGAATGCGACATAACAAGAAGGGACGGTGTGATGACCCTGGTGCAAGTCCGGGTCCTGAGGCAGGCCCACCTGGTTGCTAAGGCCGTACGGCAGCAGCGGCACCAACAGCGGCGGCGGCGGGGCGCCCTGGTCTGAGGCGCCGGGGGACGAAGGGGTAGCTGCAGCCCCCGACGTGTCTGCCTGCTGCAGCCGGCGCGGCCCCGCCGCGCCCCCTGGAGGCCCGTGCGGGTCCCAGTGCACGTGCGAGTTTGTGCCTGAGACCGAGTCTGAGATGGAATTGGGGTCCGAGGCTGAGTCTGAGACTGAGTTGGAGTCTGAGGCTGAGTCAGTGGTAGATGCTGGCGCGGTCGCTCTCGTTCCTAGGAGCACAGGTGCCTACAGAGCGGGGCGAGGACAGGGCCGAGGCGGAGGCCGTGGAGGAGGCTGCAGGTTGGGGAGGAAGCTCCTCGGCGCGCTTAGGCATCATTCAAGCATGATACTTATAGTTTCTGACAAACCTGGTATACTTCCGCCCTCAGCGCCGAGAAGCTGTCCGCGCCAGAAGCGCGCTCGTTCCACGGTTGTGCCAGAGCATGATCAAAACTCAACAATATACTAATAAAGATTAACTCAAGGTAAACGTAAACGAAGTAGCGACATTGTTTTCGCATTTCGACGGTACCTGTCACGCAACTTTGTTGGTATAGATCGTCATGTAGGAAAATGTTACTGGAGTGCGGAAGGCCGAGACGAGGAGAGTTGGGTGGACCAGGGTGGACCTCGACCGCGTGGGGATCTTGGGGTGCGCCCATTTTGATGGGGCCCCGCGCAAGGCGCATGCGGCCGTGCGCTCACTCACCTGCCCCCCATGCCGCTTCCTGGCGCTGCGACGCCAATGCCACACGCGGATTGGGGCCAGATTGCAGGTTGTGCGGCTGGTTTGTTGGCCCCAACGGCCAGGAGACATCAGCAGGAAGGGACGAAGGGTGGGGACGGGTCACGGGTGGGGACCGCTGCACGCATTGCTTGCAAGCTCCCCAGAGCTCCCCTGAGCTCCCTACGGGAAGCTACCTTGCCGGCTCAAGCAAATGGTGGCAGGCAAGCGGCAAACGACAAGCTGTTACACTTTTGGCGTCGGGACGCAAGGCAAACCCGTGGGCATGTACGTGAAAATGTCCCCAAGTCCTCTAAGTTCTCCTTGCGGTCCGTCATGCGCGCCGAAAACGCGTCAGCGTGACCAGCCTGGCTTTCACCAGCACCGGCGCTGGGGGTACCTTGCATTGTTCCTCGGGAATCAGCCACTTGCCTCCCCTACCCTGTCACGTCCAACCTCGAACTAACACAAGGCCGGGTCTAAGGCCGACCGTCCTCAAACCTCAGCGGCAGCAACATTACCGTATGCCGGCTGCAAAATGTATGCCAGCCCAGCCACAGTGGCACTTACAGCGGCATAACATACAGCGCCGCAGCGCGGAAGTACATTCCATGTTACCAGCTTTGTTTGACACGTCGGTACAACGGGCCGACCTGCAGAAACCTCGGAGCGCCGCCAGTCATTTGCTCACGGGTCCGGGCAGCATGCAGCGCCTTTGTCCGTCATGGGTGCGTCAAACCTGGCCAATCAATACCGATGATATCTATACACCAGACCGGCACAATAAGCATACACAAGAGCTTTCGCCCCCATCGCGCAAGCACACGTCCACGCAATCAATACGAATCACGATATTTGGCGTCAGGACCAAGGGCGCGGGGAGCCTCAGGGGTCTCTGCCTCAGCTAACCCACCCCTTGGTCCGTCACGTGATGCCAAACAAAACAGCAGCTGAAGCCTACACAAGACCGTGTCAGCCTCTTCGCACGAGATGCCATTAATTGCCTCTCCAGACAAGACGTACGGTAGTGTTGTGGCAATCAAGGCATCTCAAACTATGCATCATTGCCACGACGCTGTACCTTATACCTCTGCACGCTTGTATTGTATGTCTTTCAGGAACACAGGATAAATCATATACATACCGCATTCAAATTCTTCCTGCATCTCCTCGCTTGATTTATCCGTCCGAGCATCATGCGTGCAAGGAGGGAGTGACAGGCAAGCCTCGGGCATGGGCCTGTGAAGTGGCTGCGGCAAATAAAGGCACCGCGACCTCCCTATAGACCGTCGCCGTCATACGTGGCGCGCTTGGGCCTGTCAAACTCTCACACGCTAGCGCCTTTATTAACTCCCATAAGCTAGAGGCATGGTCCATTAGACATGCCAAATTATGCATAAAATTATCGAATCATCCATGCTGCATACTACTGACCGGTGTGACCTCAGGGCTCGAATATCACGTGCGTGCGTGCGTGCGTGTGCGAGTCCGTCATGCGTGCCACACAGTGGCTCTTATTGGCAGCGCAGCAGCGCCTGCCAGGTTGTTCACAAGGCCAGAGATGATCCCCGAGCTGTCCCATGGTGCTTGTAATGTCGCATTATAGGGGCGGCCCAGAGCCCCCCATGGCCTAAAAATGCATGTAGTTCCCCAAGCAACTGACATCATTGACCATCATCTACGCTCTCCTGGGCAGCCCGATCAGCCGGCCATGTTCCCGCACGTGTCAGTCCGTTTTCTTGTGGTCTTACGTACCGTGCCGCCCGAGTCTCTGGTGGCTTACTCGGAACAGTCCCGAGCCGGCCACTAGGGCTGCTGCCGCCGCCGCTGCAGCACCACCAGCCGGGCGGCGGGTGAGTGCGACAGCATCACACTGCCGTACCGCTCCGACCCCATGCCGCCGTACTTTGCGGCGAAGCGGTTGGCCAGGTCGGACATGGCCGCCTCGCCCTGCGCAAACCGCCGCGCCCGCCAGGGGCCGCCCTCCGTCATCACCTGTGCGTACGGCGTGCAGTACAGTACAGCGCGGTGTTACTACAGTACAGTCACTACCGCAGTACAGACCAAACGGCCGCGCCCGCACGGCCCCACGAATGCCCGAACACCCGCCCGCATGCCCGCATGCACGCACGCACGCGCACGCACCCACGCACACAGGCACACAACCGCTGCTGCATCAGGAGCCCGCTCGCCCGCCCGCCCGCCCCCTCACACGTGCCGGCCTGGCTCACCCTCCAGAAGTACTCGGGCGAGGGCCAGCTCATTTCGTATTCCTGCAGCCGGTCCACCTGTACGGCGGTGGCGGCGGAGGCAGTGGTGATGGTGGCGGTTGCGGCGTCAGCCCGTGTGCGACCGCCCGAACATGCTTGGCACAACAATTATGCGTGGGGCACAAGCACCGACAAGCGGTAGTGACACAAAATACGCTCAGCAGGGTTGCAAATGTGCCTACGGCCCCGCACCCGCCTACACACGACAGTTGTGGCCCTGTGCGCCGATGCACGTGACGACAGGCCCATGTACGACAGGATCCGTGTCAAACCCACGCACCAGCACTTCCACGCCGCAGCCCTCGCCTCCCGCCTCCGCCGCGGCCGCCTCCGCTCGCACTTGCTCTGTCAGCCGCTGCTCCCACTCGTGCAGCTGCGCGCGGGCGGCGGCGTCGGGCGGCGGCGGCGGCTGGCCCTTGTCCGCCGCGGCCTTCTCTAGCACCACCTGAAGAGGGCAGTTGCGACGCAGGTGCAGAGCAGTAGGGTGGGGAGGAGTCGGGTGGAGAGAGGTGGAGGCGCGTGGGAGTGATGTGAGGTGAGTGCATGTCACGCCGCTGGTCATCAGTCTCCGCCCCTCTTCTAACCCATTCCCACTGCAGCCCACCCCGGCCAGCGACCTTCCCTACCCTCCTCTCATCTCCTGCTCCCTGCACATTGCCCCCACCACCACAAGTACGGTACCCCACCTCCACACTTCCCCCACCTCCACAAACACGGTATCCAACCTCCACATTCCCACCACCATAATTCCGGTGTACCCAACCTCCACACTTCCCCCACCTCCCCCACCTCCCTGGGCCTGGGCCGCACCTGGTCGTAGGCGCACCAGGGCCCGCTGTCCTCCACTCGCGACGGCCACAGCACCACCACACACACGCCGCCCGGAGCCAGGCACCTGCCCCAGTTGGCCAGAGCCTGTGAGCAGTGCGTGTGCGCAATGCGGCGAGTTAGGACAGGCGGCGTGTGTGGCGCAGCTGGCATGGGAAGGGCTGGGTGGCGAGGGTCGGCCAGAGGGCCCCGGCCAGATACCACCGAAACCCCGTGCTTCAGGCCCAAGGTCAAAGAGCCGCTGCTGCTGTTGCAATGCTGCCACCCATCACGTGCGACCACCCGGCAGCAGATGAGCAGCAGCGGCGCGGTCGGGTCCTCCCACGGTCCTCTCTTCTTGCCGCTCCCTTGTCCTCATCCCCAGCAGTAAGCACGCAAGCTCTACCCGTGCCACCCAGTCAACGCCAGCCTGCCCCCCGCCGACCCACCGCCGGCGCCAGCGCGCCCATCTGCTGCAGCCCGAACACCGACACCACCGCCGCCGCCGGGCTGTAGACATCCAGCGCCGTTGCGTCCGCCACATGCGCCTCCACCGGCTCCCCTTTGCGCTGCTGCTGCTGCTGCTGTTGCTGCTGCTGCTGCTGCTTTTGCTGTTGATGCGAAGTTGGAGTGTCAGTGGCGGAGCCGGCGGCGATTGCGGCCCGGGCCAGGTCAATCATGCCGTGGGACAGATCCAGCCCCACCACGCGGCGCTGGCCTCCGTACAGCGCGTGAAGGGGCAGCAGCTCCTGACCTGCGGCGCAAAAGCGATGCGATTTACTTGCCTTCTTCTTATAGCCTGAGATGCAGAGGTTTCAGGGTTCGGGGAGTCAGGGAGTGTGGGTTAAACGTACCCGGACCGCAGCAAGGCACGAGGACGGGGCCCGGAGGGAGGGCGTGCGCCTTGAGCTCGTTGACCGCCAGCTGAAACCAGGGGTCAAATCGCGGCGCGAGCTCTCTGTAAAGAAGGGTGTTGGCAAGGCCACAGCCAGTTCTCTCGGTTGAATGCCGTGCCATTTCCCGGTCAAAGCCGCAAAAGCCGCTTCCTTACTTGAGGTACAGCTCGGCAGCGTCCGACCAAGACCTATCAAGTAGCTCCAGCCGCTCCTTGGGCATTTGCGGAGCAGGAGAGCAATTCGCCAGCACACTTGGCCTCGCTAGTTTCGGGGCGCGCTGCCCCCGCAGCAGCACCCCACATCTCCTAATGAGAAGCATTATGGCCAGACATAAAATGTACGTCGCTCTGCGCGGTGTATAGTATTCGCTGCAGTACCATTTCGGCAACCGCCGTACTGCCGATGGCCGCCCCGTCCTTACCTGTGTAGCTAGGGCACCTCAGCGCCCTGGGCGTTCGCAAAAATTTGGACATGTCATAGCAATGCATGGGCGTTGCGTCAACAGAAGGTGTGCGTGGGCGGGTGTGTGCACGGGCGGGCCCCTGAGCGGGGATGGGAGTGGCAAGGTAGGGCGGTTCTGACGCCGGTCCAGAACCCAGGAACAAGAATACTTGCGAGCTAACCTTGCAACACTCATACTACGTGTAGATAGCGCACCTTAGCGCCCTGGGCGTTTTTACGACTTTGGACATGTCACGACATTGCAGGGGCGTTGCGTTGACAGAAGATGTACGTGGGCAGGTTGGGGCGGGGCGGGTACGGGGCCCTGAGCGGGCACCTGCGGGCAGGGGAGTGGCAAGGTAGGGCGGCTCTGACGCCGGTCCAGAACCCAGGAACACGAATACTTGCGAGCTGAACTAAGCAATATTCATGGACTTTTCATGAGGAAGAGGCAGGCAGCGTTCGTCTTCCGCGCTGGGTCCAGGGTTTGGCACGCGCATGGGCGACTTCATGCCTGCCAAAGTGTTTACGCTCGCTTGGTAGCGCAATAGACTAAGACTTGGAAACATGCTGAGCTCCACTTTAGGCCGGTCGCTCGGGACATACCCCAGCTCGAGGCCAAAATGCATCCCGCGTGCATCCTTGCGAAACCCGGCTCGGGTACTAGTCGTTCGTCAAAATAAGATTGGTGATGATCTGTTAGACTTCGTAACAGGCAAGTGCAAGCTGCAAGCGCAAGTTGCAAGTGCCAAATGCCTGGCGCAGAGGGCCCGCTCTGCATCCTTGCGCAAACTGCGGTCCCTCGGTTGCCGACCTGACAAGTACTGTTTGATATTTTGAATGCAGCTGGGCCAAAGCTGCGGAAGTGGTATGGCGCGGGCGAGCGTCTCACCGACGGTGGGCCAGAGGAGGTGCGTGTCCCGCGGGCGGGGGGGGGGGCGCAACGGGCTGGTTGGTTTCCCATCCTCAAGGCAGCGGGCACCAATTCGCAGACACAATCTGGAGGGGTTACGTAAGGTTGGGTCAGATACCGAACTGGGGCACCGCACGGCACCAGTAGGGCGCGGTGCCAGGCACGGGGAAAAGCAGACGTGCAAGGGGAGCCGGGCAGCGGCAGCGGTGGCGACGACGGTGGCGCGCCCCTGCATCATGTGCGGTGGGGTGCGATGCGGCGCGATTGAGAGCGTGGCGAGGAAAACAAGCGCACTGAGCAGCGGCAGCAGGTGGCCTTGGCAAGCGTGGGCCCAGCAGGGCAGAAAGCATGGGCTGGCAGCAAGGGCGGACGTGTATGGCACGTGTACGACACATGTGCGGCCGGACAGCAGCAGCGGCAGTCCTCCAGTGAGAAGCAGGAGCGCCAGCGGCAGCGGCAGTGGCAGCGGAACCGCATCTACCAGAAGGTGGCAGGGTAGTAGGGGCGACTGCCTGGCCGGCCCGGGGCAAGGGATCAAGCCGGGCCGGCCCCAGCCCAACCCCTTTGGGGACCCCGGTGCCGTCGTTCGCCCTGGTCTGGTTTGTTCGGGCACAGTAAAGACTTGTCCCCGTAGCAGCGCCTGCCTACGGTGTTCTGCCCCCAAGC
Organism: Chlamydomonas reinhardtii; assembly: GCF_000002595.2. Taxonomy (NCBI): domain Eukaryota; kingdom Viridiplantae; phylum Chlorophyta; class Chlorophyceae; order Chlamydomonadales; family Chlamydomonadaceae; genus Chlamydomonas; species Chlamydomonas reinhardtii. Next base: position 3,574,504 of record NC_057005.1, on the reverse strand, counting down.
AGTCCCGGCCCGGCGGAAGAATTTACACGTTCCAACTTCCAAGCAACAGGCGTTCCAACCAGCTGACCTGTGTGCCGCCGGCCACACGCACGCCCTCCCCCTGCCCCCACGCCCTCTCCCTCTTCCTCGCCTCCCTCACTCCCCCCTCCCAAAACTTCACGGACATCGGCAACAACGCGCCTGCTATACTCCTGCTCCTGGCTACGCCTTCACTCCTTTATCCAATCGTGAATGTAACTCCTCCCCAGGAGCCGGAGGAGCCGGAGGAGCAGGCGCCCACCGGCGACGCTGTGCTGGTGACGGACGCGGACGGCGGCGTGGGTGAGCAAGTGGTGCTGCAGCTCATCCTGGCCAGGTGGGGGAGGAAGGAGGGTGGCAGATACGGTACCAGACCAAACTAAGCTGAACCCAATGCAATAGAGCGAGAAGGAGAGCGTGGCCTACGTCTTGGCAACGGCGTGGCACTCAAGGGAGAGTGGATGCGGTGTTGTGTTTGCGTGACGGAGGGCCGGCGTGGGAGCTTGCGCCCCCGGTTCTTCATATCATTACACACACCCGTTCTCCGTGGACGGCCCACACACACACACACTTGCTGCATCACAAACACTGTCTTTGCGCAATGTTTTCCTTGTCCTCTTTGACACACATATGCACACACAACCGCACACACCTCTACTAACAGGCAGGAGCTGAAGCTGCTTGTCAAGGACGTGGCCGCCGCTAAGAACGCCTACGGCCCCTACACGACGCCGCTGCCGGCGGAGGCGGTGGCGGCGGCGCCCGGCAAGGCGCTCCGCGGGTCCAAGGCGCTGGTGCTGCTGGGGCGGCTGCCGGGCGGGCCGGCGCTGCTGGAGGCGGCGCGGGCGGCGCGGGTGGCGCACGTGGTGCTGCTGACGGCGGGTGGGTTTGGTGGTGGCGCTGTGCAGTTGAACCAAGCCCAGGCGTGGGCGTGCGAATGGGCGTGGGCGCGTGCGTACGTTTTAGAGGTGACTGCCGTTCACACAGCTGACGCCCGCTTCATGTGAATGCGCACATCACACACACACGGGTTTCGTTGTGCACGCACACACACACACACACACGCATCCGTTGTTCCGTTTGTTTTGTGTTTAACACACGCATCCGTGTGTCCCGCAGCCCCGGGCGCCACGGCGGGCGGCGGCGGCTTCAGCCTGGGCGGTCTGCTGGGCGGCGGCGAGGCGGCGCGCGACCTGAAGGGGCTGGGCGACGCGGCGGCGGCGGAGGCGGTGCGGCGATGCGGCATACCCTACACCCTGGTTCAGGTGAGGGGAGGGGGAGGGGGAGGGGGAGGGGGAGGGGGAGGGGGGCAGCTACAAACTTTGGCGAATGCCGAGTGTAGTGCCGCATCCGCCGCATCTATACACACAGCGACACGCCGGCGCTGCACCTGCTTCCCTACCACACACCCGCGCCCACACCCGTTTCACACCCCGCGCTGCACCTGCCTCTCCTCCTACGATAATTTCCCGTCCCCACTCCGCAGGTGGCTGGGCTCACGGACGCGGGCCGGGGTGGCGGCGTGCGTGTGGAGCAGCAGCAGGCGGCGGCGGCTGGCGGCGCCGCCGCGGGCGCCAGGGCTCCGCTGAGCCGTGAGGGGCTGGGGGCGCTGGTGGCGGGTGTGGTGGATGTGGTGCCGGCACGCGGCCGGACGGTGCTGGCGCAGGTGCGTGTGTGTTTGTGCGTGTATGTGTGTGCGTGTGGGGTCACCGGGCCGGCGGGGGCTGTAAAATTGGGGGGTGGGGTATACCCGCCCAAACTGAACCAAACCAAGCCGAACTAGAGGAGCACAGGCAGAGGCCCGGGTGGCGGGGGGCGGGCGGGGCTTCGGAGTGGTTGGCGGGCGTGCCATTGCATGCGCGTGAGGAGCACTGGGAGGGCGGGTGCGGTGAACGAACGCGCGGGCATGGCCGACGCTGGTCTCCCCTGCTACGGCTGTGGCTGCTGGTGTCAGCGCCGGTGCCGGGTTGCCGTCGTGCTGCAAAACTCGCTGTTGCTAGCATAACCCTGCCCAAGGCCCCTTGTCTCCCACCCGCCCTCTTCCTCCCGGCGAGCAGGGCGCTCCCGCCACCGGCTCGGCTCAGGAGCAGCAGGAGGCGATTGCCGCGGCGGTGGCGGCCCTACCCGAGGACGCGTGAGGAACCAACGGGTGCGAGGAGGCGCGGTGAGACTTGCGACACGGACAGCGATGACACTGAACGGACTACTTGTGTGCCGCGTGTGTGTGTTGGTGTCCTTGTGGAGAGGGCGAGAAGGCAGGTGTGCACATAGAGCGGAGGGGCCGCTCGAGCGGACTGCTGAGCGAATGAGAGGAGGAGCCTTGAGAAGAACCTTGAGAGGAGCGTGCTTCGGACGGACATTGGAGGTGCCGTGAGTCTGAGCGACGGGCGCGGCTGCCGGCGGTGCGGGGTCCGCCGGACTGGTGGGCACTGCTTGAGCTGGTGCGTACGGTAGCTGCATTTGTGTGTGCGTGTGTGTGTTGGGCGATGCTGGGGCTGTGTTTGTGTCGAACACTTGCAATGCAGTGCCGCCTTGCAGGCAAAAGACGGCTAGCGGTTTTGTCAGCTTGTGCGTGGTGGCCGGTGGGATGCTTGGCGGGACCTGATGATGCATGAGCAAGGGAGGAATGAGATGGCAGACTCCAGCCTGCTCCAGCTGCCGCTTTCCAGTACTGTGACTTGCTACTTGCTAGCTACCTTGCAGCTCGCCCCCGGTGAGACCCCGGATCATTATGTGCTTGTACGGTAACAGTAACAGTGATCCCTTCCCTCCCCCTTCATCCCTTCCTCCCTGACCTGCGAGCGACGCGCAGCATTGCACAGCGAGCCCTAGCCCCTAGGCTTGAACCACGCACCCTGCCACCACGGCCCTGCTTGCTGCGCCACACCTACCAACATGTGTATGTTCCTGGAATGAACCACACAGGGCAGCTAGCTCATCAGCTGAGTGCGTACATCAGGCATCCTGCTTATATTGAGCAAGATGGAGCGAGCGTGTGCCTCCTCCCCAGAACAGCAAGCCTGGAAGGCGAGTACCGTACGGTACATGAACAGGTGTTGGAACGGGATGCTTGACTGCCGTATCGTACTAGGGCTGCCACCAGGGGCTGACGGTTGAAGGCGCTTTAGCGACGGCCCCTCGCCAGGGCCAGAGGGCGGACTGCGGACAGTCGACTGCTTGGGTCGACAGCTGTCGATGGCGACTTTGGGGGCGAGTGCGGTCTGTCCCAGCTGGCTGGACGCTCGGTGGACTAAGTCGAGCGGGCCTTGAATGAGCTAGCTTCAGCGGCTGCGTGTGAACGGCTGGTAACTCATGCCCCGTGGTTGAGTTTGGTTGCGTGAACGCGCTCCGAAGCCACCGGGCCAGGGCCGGTGTTGCGGGACTATGGGGCTGCATGGGCGGCCCCCTGCCCGACACCCCACGCTCGACACCTGGCAGGGCAAGCCAACTGCCTGCCTATGAACCTGGACCTGGCCCCCAAGCTCCCCTGAACACACACATGTAAAGCACATACAGGCCACCACCGCAGCTCCTCCTCAGCACCCGCATGACCAGCTGCCCAGTGCTTACAACACGCTCCTTCATTCGCCTACGCACTGCAGGCGAAGGTGATGCCAGAGCCAGAAAACCTCCACAGACGCCAAACCTCTCCACACAACTGAGATGCAATCCACACAAACCACCTGCAGTTCGCCAGTTCTCAACCGTTGCGTTACTTCCCACTCCTACCTAAGTTCATATGCTGTCAACCGCCCTCTTACTCGTACCCGGGCAGTGCCTGCCAGTGAATGACGAGACGCACCGGCAACGGCGCACAACAATTCATTACGCTTGCATGGCATGTATGCCTGGTCCCTAATGGCGTAGGCCAAACCCAGCCCCACAATCACAAACACGCAGCACCCCATCTCGCCTTCCATTTGTCTACTGCTGCGATTGACCTGGACACATAAGGTCTACTGGTAATCACTCAAAGCGCCGGCCAGGGGGCAACTAGGCCCTAAACCTCAAATCTGCGCTATAAAAGCACGGCCCAAAATTTTAAAACCTTTCACAGTAGCCTTCGGCGGGTTTCTGGGCAAATTGTTACGCACGTGTAGATAGAAGAACGAGCACTGGGGCCAGCTGATCAGATACCGCACCAGGGCTCACGGCTCAGGGTGCCTGCTTGGATACGTGCAAGGTTGCAAACCAGTGCCATCATGCCATGTGCTTGCCATCCTCTCCGCTCAACAGCAGAGCACCTGCTGAGGGGCACTCGGCGGACGCCCAGCTGTGCCACGCTACTGCGGGACTCCTGCCTGGCGCGCACTGGCGCCACCGTCTCTTCCCAATCCCGCATCAGTCCACCCCAACTAACACTCCTTCCGAATAACACCTCGATAATGTCCGCCCCACATATCTCCATGTTTATTGCTGATTATTTAGCCAAGCCGCGTCATCGCCTCGGCGTCACAGGCACCGAGGGGCAGCTTGCATGTCCAATCAGGGACTGGGCTGCCAGCGCCTGTTCGAGCTGCCCCAATGCCGCGCACACCTCCGCGCGCATCCTGTCCTGTGTTCGGACATCCTCCCGCAGCACCTGATCTACTCCCGCCTGCAACCGCAACTGCAGAGCTGATGCTGCCGCCGCCGCCAGCGGTAGGACTGGTCTCGCCTGCTGGCACGCCTCCCGGAACGACACCAGCAGCGGCTTGTGGTCGGAGCCGCCCATGGACGTTTTACCCCCGGTGCGGGCCAGAGGCAGGACATGGAAGCCCGTATTGACCAGCCCCGCCATGGTCAGGCTGTCCTTGAGCACGTACACCACATCGGCGTGGTTGGTTGCAGTGCTGGGCTCAGAGCGGTCATCCTTTGTGCCCTGAAAGGGCTGCCAGGACGTCGTCAGGCAGGGGAAGTAGGGGAAGCACTGTTCGACACGAGCGTCAGCTGCTGTCTTGACGGCTGTGCGGCCAACGGCGGCCTTGCTAGCCTTGCCGGTGTTGCTCTTGGCTGCCTTGCCGCCGGTCTTGGCTGCCTTGCCGCCGGTGTTGGCGTCCGCGCCGGTGTTGGCGTCCGCGCCGGTGTTGGCGTCCGCGCCGGTGTTGGCGTCCGCGCCGGTGTTGGCGTCCGCGCCGGTGTTGGCGTCCGCGCCGGTGTTGGCGTCCGCGCCGGTGCTGGCGGCCGCGCCGGTGCTGGCGGCCGCGCCGGTGTTGGCGTCCGCGCCGGTTTTGGCTGCCTTGCCGCCGGTGTTGGCTGCCTTGCCGCCGGTTTTCGCTGCCTTGCCGCCGGTGCTGGCTGCCTTGCCGCCGGTTTTGGATGCCTTGCCGCCGGTGTTGGCGTCCACGCCGGTGTTGGCGTCCGCGCCGGTGTTGGCGTCCGCGCCGGTGTTGGCGTCCGCGCCGGTGTTGGCGTCCGCGCCGGTGTTGGCGTCCGCACCGGTGTTGGCGTCCGCGCCGGTGCTGGCGTCCGCGCCGGTGTTGGCGTCCGCGCCGGTGTTGGCGTCCGCGCCGGTGCTGGCGTCCGCGCCGGTGCTGGCGTAGCTGGCGTCCGCGCCGGCGGGGCTGGCGTCCGCGCCGGTGTTGGCGTCCGCGCCGGTTTTGGCTGCCTTGCCGCCGGTGTTGGCTGCCTTGCCGCCGGTTTTGGCTGCCTTGCCGCCGGTTTTGGCTGCCTTGCCGCCGGTGCTGGCTGCCTTGCCGCCGGTTTTGGATGCCTTGCCGCCGGTGTTGGCGTCCGCGCCGGTGTTGGCGTCCGCGCCGGTGTTGGCGTCCGCGCCGGTGTTGGCGTCCGCGCCGGTGCTGGCGTCCGCGCCGGTGTTGGCGTCCGCGCCGGTGTTGGCGTCCGCGCCGGTGTTGGCGTCCGCGCCGGTGTTGGCGTCCGCGCCGGTGCTGGCGTCCGCGTCGGTGTTGGCGTCCGCGCCGGTGTTGGCGTCCGCGCCGGTGTTGGCGTCCGCGCCGGTGTTGGCGTCCGCGCCGGTGCTGGCGTCCGCGCCGGTGTTGGCGTCCGCGCCGGTGTTGGCGTCCGCGCCGGTGTTGGCGTCCGCGCCGGTGTTGGCGTCCGCGCCGGTGCTGGCGTCCGCGCCGGTGTTGGCGTCCGCGCCGGTGTTGGCGTCCGCGCCGGTGTTGGCGTCCGCGCCGGTGTTGGCGTCCGCGCCGGTGCTGGCGTCCGCGTCGGTGTTGGCGTCCGCGCCGGTGTTGGCGTCCGCGCCGGTGTTGGCGTCCGCGCCGGTGTTGGCGTCCGCGCCGGTGCTGGCGTCCGCGCCGGTGTTGGCGTCCGCGCCGGTGTTGGCGTCCGCGCCGGTGTTGGCGTCCGCGCCGGTGTTGGCGTCCGCGCCGGTGTTGGCGTCCGCGCCGGTGCTGGCGTCCGCGCCGGTGTTGGCGTCCGCGCCGGTGTTGGCGTCCGCGCCGGTGTTGGCGTCCGCGCCGGTGTTGGCGTCCGCGCCGGTGTTGGCGTCCGCGCCGGTGTTGGCGTCCGCGCCGGTGCTGGCGGCCGCGCCGGTGCTGGCGTAGCTGGCGGCCGCGCCGGCGGGGCTGGCGGCCGCGCCGGTGTTGGCGGCGGCTTTATCAGTGTCAGTAACCTCACCGGTGTTGGCGGCGGCCTGCTGACATTTGCTGGCTTTGAAGGCCTTGCCGTAGTTCTGTGTGTTGAAGTCACCCGCCACCACGTGTACAACGTCGATATGCCCTTTGCCCACGGCGGGCAGCAGGCCACCCGGGTACAGCTCCTTGCCCTGCTGCGTGTCCCAGTAGTTGTTGAGCTGCTCCATGTGCTGGATGACGCGGCGGTACCGCTCCGGCGTCATCAGCCACTCCACCTCCCGTGCCAGCTGCTCCAGATGCTGCTTTGGCTTCGTGGCGCCCGGCGTGCGCGCGGTGGTGATGACGTAGGTGGTGTTGGAGCCAGTTGTCTCCGGTCGCCGCCGCAGCACCACCGTAATGGGCGGATAGCGGAAGAAGGCATCGGCGTCCTTCTGCTTGTCCGCCTGATTCGACTTTCCTTTCTTTCCCGCTCTCCTCCCGCTCTCCTCCAGCTCGTCGCGGTACGCTTCCATCTGGCCACATGCGTTTTCATACTCAGAGCTCAACTCCTTATCCGTGCCCCAAGCCTTGTTGAGGCGTTCATCATCGGCCGATGCCTCCGCCTCGCTAATCTCTCGGCGGTGCCACACGTAGTCTGGGCTGGTGTTGGGCTGCTTTCGGCCGCTACTGCCACCGTCGCCGCCGGCACCGCCCTCACCCTTCTTGTCGACGCGCTCCAGAGTGGACTTGTTCCACAGGATCACAAGCTGACCCGCCTGCAGGCAACAGCAAGAACCGCTCTGTGTAAGGCAGGCCCTACCTGCAAGTGGCTGCTATTACGTACAGGCATAGATAGAGAGCTGGTCACGCCTGCCAGCAACAACGGCACGCCTCGCCACGCCACTTCACACAGTTTACACATACATGCAGCACAGCGCAACACAACGCAACGCAATGCAGCGCAATGCAGCGCAACGCAGCGCAACGCAGCGCAACGCAGCGCAACGCAACGCAACGCCACACCATACCGTGTACCACGCCACACCACACGCACCATGCAGCAGGGCCCCATCGAAGCCAGTCCCACTCAAACCAACTCATGCCCGGCATCCAAGCAACCAACATGCTATGCTTAGCACGTACCATCACGTGGTCGTAGCCTTTGTCGCTCAGCTGCTCCAGCATGCCTTGCAGCAGGACCTTCCTCTTACTTACTGCTGAGACCCGCACTTCCTGCAAAAAGTCAATGTATTACAGTGCAACGATAGGCATTATCAGGCCCGCCCCCCACACCACGCATGCAATAAGTTGCGTAGTCGCCGGTAATGCTGATTGCATGCAGTCACCTGCAGGCAAAGCACGTCCAGTCGCCCCGTCGCCTGCATGGCGTCTCTGATGCCGCCTGGCAGCGCCCAGCCGGCGTGGTCGATCACCGCGGTGAGAACGCCCTGCAGCAGCGTCAGGTCCGCCTCACGCGCGTCCTCATCATCTGAAGCACTTTCTGGGTCGTCTTGGTCGGCGGCGGCACCCTGCTGGCTCTCCGCGTTGCCCCCCGCCGGCGACGGTGCAGCAGCCGGATCTGTAGCTGGGTCTTGGTTTACTGCCGCACTTTTTGCCGTGTCAAGTGCCTTGCCTGCCGCCTTTCGCCGCTGCTTTTGCCGCCGCCGCCGCTGAAGCGGCGACATCTGCCATTGCCTTGCCTGCTGCATCCTTTGCCATCTTGGCAGCTTTGGCTGCGTTGCTCGCCGCGACCTCCGCCTCGTCTGTTGCCAGCTTCAACCGCAGGGCAGCCGTCTCATTGTCCGCTTTCACCTTGCCGGCCGCGGCTGGTGCCGCCATGTCTTCGGCGGCCGCCGCGGCCGCATTTTCCGCCGACTGTGTAGTGAACTGTTGGAACAGCTGTGCCGCGCTGGCCGCTGCCGTTGCCGCTGTGTCCGCTGCCGCCTTCGCCTCAACTGCTGAGTTGGCTGCGTCATCCGCTGCAGTGTTTACTGATTTCAGGCTGTGGATGTTGTAGGTGACGATGTTGATGGGAAGCTTCATGTGCAGCTCAGCAGCGTAGCCACTGACGGGTATTAACGGTGCCGGTGCACTACTGCCCCCCGGAGTTTTCGTGGCTGTGGAGTTGCTCTCTTGCATAGGTTGCATGCCCGCCGCATTCTCCACCGCCACAGGGACCCTTCCCCAAAGCGACGCTGCTGGCGCCGCCGCCGGTACTAGTTCCGCTCGAGCCGCCACCGCCGCGGCTGCCAAGCTGGTCTCTGCCGCCTGCTGATGAGCTGCTACGGCTCCCAGCCTGTCTCCAATCTGGCCTCCAACAGCAAGCCATCCGCCGTGACCGCCAATCTGCTCATCATCACCACGTGAGTTGCCGCGGCACCTAGCCTCATCGTCGCACGCCGTTGCAGCTCCGCCGGCCTCCATCTGCGCGCATGGCACTGTTGCAGGCGCCACCGCGAGCGCCGCTACTGCAGCCACTGCGCTGCCCGCCGCCGCCATTCCCAGCAAACCGCCCGCTGCTGCTGGCGCCAAGGCTGTGCCCGCAATACGTGAAGCCGTCGCGGCGGCCTTTGCAGCTGCTGCCGCAGTGGCCTCATCCATGGCCGCAGCGCCATCTGGTGACGCCTCAGCAGCAGCCACCACCGCTGCGCTCGCAGCTGCAGCAGCGCCCGAGAGGGGTCCCAGCGCCAGTGCCAGCTGCTCCTGGACATGAGCGGCCGCGACCCGCAAAGAGTCCTCCACACGAGCTATGGCATCTGCCAGCTGCCGTACCCCAGTCGCCGATGCCTCCAATACATCCTTTGCTTGAGAGGCCACAGCAAGCAGTCTGCCTCCCGCCCCAGCCGGCGCGGCGTTCAGCCTGCTGCCCTCAGCCCCAGTCGCGGCGGCGTCAAGCCTGCCCTGCGGCCGGGTCGCGGCGTCCTCAACGCTGTCTTCTGCTGCCTCAGCAGCCACCGCAGCTCCGACCCTTTCCGCAGCCTCGGCCTCCGACCCAGCGACATCAGATGCTGCACTGCTGTTCCTAGCATTCACCGCGCCAATGACGTCCGCCACCTCTGGTGGGCGGGGCGGCTGGCTCTGGTCAGTAGCCCCTGCTGCTGGAGTGACGGGGCGTCGGCGGGTAGTGCTGGAACTGGACTCCAGCGGCGGCGCGCCCTGTGGTGAGCCGTCCGGCAGCGCGGCCTGCAGCAGCAGCGGCCTGTCCGGCAGCGCGGTCTGTGGCGGCGGTGGGCCGTCCGGCACTGCTGCATCAGCGTGGACCAGGGAGGCACCATCCGCTGCAGCCGTTATTATTGCCGCAGCAGCAACCGCCGTTGCAGCAGCTGCGCCTGGTTCTTCCCACGCCGCGGCTATTACTACTCCCAGCACTTCCGCCGCCGTCAGAAGCAGATCCAGCAGTACAGCCTTCATGTTAGTGCCTGGTGCAGCCTCCAGTGCCGCGTCAGTTGAGCCTCGCGGTCCTGTCGCTGGGGTTGCGCTGAAGGCATCAGCCAACATCTGCACTTCCGCCGGTTCAAAGTCTTGCGGGACCAGCAGCGCTGCGCTTGGAGAGTGCCCAGAGTCGCCCAACCCTGCCGCAAAGCTGCTGCGGTTGCTAATTGCGCCCTCGCTGTTGCTACGGTGCGGCGGGCTGCAAAGCGGGCTGTGCCCAGGGCTGTGCATTCCGGAGCCCAGCGCTGCGCTGCGCCGGCCGCCGTCAGGTTGATCACACCACTTTCGCTCGCCTGCCGCACTGCCAGAGTAAGCAGATTCCAGCATATCGGCTGCCTCAGTCAAACTGAGGCCTTGTGGCAAGGCCATGGGCCAGGTTAGGTCCAACCCAGAAATTTACCGGGAATCCTAGCACTTGTGACCTAATTAATGGTGGAGCAAGCCGAGGCGTCCATTTATCATACTTGTATGGTCGTCCAAGTAGACTAAGTATCGTCGAAGTGGCAAGTAATGTTTCATGTTTATATAATGTATTATGTGACGATAGCACATCAACTTCTCATCACGCACATGGATTTGTATGCGCGCACAGAGTATTGTGCAGAGGCGCTTGTTAATCCTAATTTACAGTAGTGAACAATTCCCCCGGCTTCCTTGCAAATAAACAGGTGACAGCAAAAGTAAGAATGTCCTGGGTCCTCACGCTCGCACTCGTGTGAAGTCCCGCCCAGTCCCACCCCGCCTTCGTGAAATCAGTAATTTCCCGAACTCAATATTTTCCCCCATGCATGTTCAATGACATGCTTAGGTAAGTAGATGAAAACGAAGACTAACAGACACCCCAGCGCACAGTAACATAATAACACATAACCTCCATCCAGCCTCTCTACGGGGCGTAGGGCAGGTTGAGCGCGCTGCGCCGGTTTTTTAGCGAAGTTAGGGGCTGCCGCCCGTGCGGCGCCTGGCTGCGGGCTTTGGCTGCGGCGCTTGCAGTGTCTGGTTTGCCGGCAGAGGGGTCGTGCGTGCGTGGGGCTTGATCTTGGTCTTGATTGGTCGCGCCGGGGAGCGGCAAGAAACGGGCCCCATTGCAGGCTTGTGGCCAAGAAACATTGGCAAGGTTGACAAGGAACTCTCGGCTCACTGGAGTGCCCGCTGCCGACATCCGCCGTGCCCACGGTGTCCGCTAGCGCGCGACGCCAGGACGTCCCACAGCTCCCACCTAGCCCCACGCACGCCTTGTGTCCAATCTTTACCACCCCTGTGGACTTTATGTGCAAATGACGTGTGATTGCCACCACCCCGGTGGTCCTGACTCGCCATTGACTCGCCTCGCTGTTTGCGTGGGCCAAACGCCAACTCCCCATGGACCTACACAACAATCATGGAGCCCATGCGTTCCACTTCCAACCTTCCAACTTGCCAGCAGGCCGCGCATGTCCTCACCAGTCACCACACACCATCAACATTTCCGAATCCTGCCATTCTACTCACAACGGCGCGAAGGGATGTGGGTAAGCGCCGGCCGCAAACACCAGGCCCTGGCTTTGTAGAGTCTGTGACATGCGTGTACTGTTCAGGGATGCCGTCGAGGCATGTATTGTTTGCCCAGCTAACACCCGACACCGGTAGAAAGAACACAACCGCTCCCGTCTATGTATGCATGCATGTGTCACACCCACCTCCAACTCCAACTCCTTCTTCCCCTCACAACAGATTGCTGGTCCCTACGCACGCGTCCCGCACCACGGCGCCCGCACGCGCCCATGCCGCAGCGCCTTCGTGTGGAAGCTCGACCAGCCACGCGCCCGCACCAGCCACGCGCCCGAGCTCGTGTTCATCAAGAGACCCCTTCCTCCCCTCAAAACAAACCGCTGGTCCCTATGCACACGCCCCGCACCACGCCGCACTCACGAGCCATGCCGCAGCGCCTCAGCGTGAAAGCTCGCTCAGCCGCGCCCGCACTTGAAGCGAGCCGCACAACCACTTTGGGCCGAGCAGGCTCTTGAGTACCGGACGCCGCAGACCCATGTCCAAGACACATCCAGCAGCAGCCCAGTTGAATGCACGTCGTGGCATTTGGGACCGAAAGGTTATCATGCCACGGCACAGACCCGAGGCCGTGTCAAACATGTGTCCAAGGCCGCGGCACACAACTGACGCGGTAGCACACGGATTGGCGGTATCCATCCTGCAAGCTACACCCCCGGACAACGCGGAACAACCCTGCCAACGACATACCACACGCGTGCCGTGACGCCCCACACAAACCGTGGAACGCATGCTCATCCAGCAAAGGGGTTCACAACACACACAATGCAGCGCTGTGATGCAGCGCCCACACTCGAGTCAACCCAGCAATGCTAAAAGACAAGCTGCCAACCGCCCGAGCACCAGTCGCGCCCTGGCGCAAGATCCCTCAAAGCGTCCAAGGCCCTTCGCTACGCTCACAGCAATGCCATCCAACCGCCCATGCCTAAATCCAGTTTCCTTTTGTTCGCAGCCGCAACGACAACTTCCCGCATTGCCGCGGCGGCGCGGCCGCTGGGCCGCCCACAATCACCTCACCTCAACAGAGATTAAAAAGACGAGAATTTTGCGTTTATTACCGCCCGGTACCGGTACCAGCATTTCAAGCTCCTACCTGCCTACCTGCCTGCATGCATCCGTGTGTCCGCAACGGCAACCCGCTCTCAGGCGCCGGCTCATCAGCAGCGTTCCGTGCCGCTCACCACGCGCACCTTGCCCGCGCCGTCCACGCACACCTGCCCCAGGTACCAGGCGCAGTCGGGCGAGCAGTTGCGCGGCAGCAGCGTGAAGCTGAACTCCCCCGGCTTCCACAGCGGCCGGCTCAGCGTTCCCACCAGCACCTCCCCGCTATTGCTGCCACTGCCGTTGCTGCTGCTGCTGCTGCTGCTGCTGCTGCTGCTGCTGCTGCTGCTGCTGCTGCTGCTGCTGCCGGCGGTGCCTCGGCCCGCGCCTGCATTCTGGTCAGCTCCGGTAATGACGGAGAAGGCCGGCGTGACGGGCGAGTCGGCGTTGATGACGGTGCCGGGCGCCCACTCCAGGTTGTAGAAGAAGGAGCAGATCGTGTACACGGCCTGGCGGGTGGGCGGTGCGCAGAGCGGCGGGGTCAGAAACGCGAGGCTGGTAACGGTACTTGATACTCAGATTAACTGATGGTAGTCATACTGACGACCGCCTTTCCCTGCCCCCTCTCCCTTTTGTCCACCTCCCGCGCACGCACTGCCGCTCACCGGCGCGGGTTTAAGCGGGTTGGGCCAGGCCAGCGCCTCCCAGGAGCCGGCGGTGCGGCTGTAGAAGCCGGTGAGCGCGCCGCTGCCGCCGGACGTGGAGGCGGACATGGCGCCGCCGCCCAGCAGCGCCTCCGGGCCCTGCAGCAGCGGCGGCGGAGGAGTAAGGGGAGGGGAGGAGCGGTGCGGTGTGGTGTGTGTGTGTGTGTGTGTGTGTGTGTGTGTGTTAAAGAGCACAAGGAAAACGTTGCGCAAAGACAGTGTGTGTGTGTGTGTGTGTGTGTGTGTGTGTGTGTGTGTGTGTGTGTGTGTGTGTGTGTGTGTGTGTGTGATGCCAGAATGGGCTGCAGGATTGTGGCTTGGCGTGGTGGGGTGTCCGGTTGATCGGAGATAGGAGGCGGGGAATGAGCAACTGGACGAGGCACGGAGCGTAGCGCCGGCAGTCCGGCAGCAGGCCTCTTGGGCTCTAGAACAGCACCAGCAGCATCAAACGCAACGCTTGGACAGCGCTTCAGCAACACACGCTTAGCACACACGCACCGTGTATCCGTAGAACATAGTCATGGTGTCGGTGGTATCAGTCTCCGGCCACGACGCCACCACAATGAGATCCATGTCCACATTGCGATCCCACGTGAGGTTGAAGATCGTGGATCCGGTGATGGGCGTGCCGGGCCGCGACAGCGGCTTCGGGCTGGTTCCGCCGGTTCCGGATGCGGGTGAGGGAGTCGGGGTCGGGGTCGGGGTCGGGGAGGCGTAGGCGGGTGAGGGCGCCGGGGTGGCCCAGGGGGAGGGCGGGGGCGGCGAGGGGGAGGGCATGGGCGAGGGCAGCTCGGGGGGCGGCGGCGGGTCCGCCTCCAGCAGCAACACGTCGCTCACCAGGTGCACCACCGGCTGCGAGGAGGGGCGGCCAGCGGAAGTTTGTTGACGATTGTAAGCAGCTCGCAACATGGTAAGGAGTTCCTTTCATTCCCAGCGAACCCTGAACTGTTAAGCCTACCGGTAGTGATTTCCTCTTCGTCCTCCTGCCCACCAGCATCACTCCCACCGCGCACTCGGCCCCCTCCCCTCCTCCTCCAGGCCCCTTGCTCCGTGTCCCGCGCATTTTGTGGGCTCGAGGGTACCTTCGTGCCCTTGTGCCCCTGCCTTTCCCGCAGGGTTACGGTATACAAGGGTTCTCTACAATCTCCTGCGCGCCAGGAGCGCTTGCCCCAGCTACTCCTGTATACAAGGAACTTTGTCCCAGCCCAATTGCACCGTTGTGCTTGCCCACAAATATTGACGCCCCGTTGCTGCCCGAAGCCACCATGGGGATAGTTCGCGAAAATCAGCCCCCCAACCCCATAAAAACATGCATTTCCTGCGTTTTGCCGGAAAGTGAGTGTATGCCAATGCGTTTTTCGCCGAAGGCACGAGTAGCCTACAATGCTCCTGGCAGCCAGGAGGAGGGCCCTCCGGGCCCTTTTGTCCGTGCCAGGAGCGGCCCCTTGGCGGGGGCCTAATCCCTCTTGCTCCGCAGGAGATCCCCAAACAACCTCCTGCGCTTTTTGCCATAACCCCTAAAAGTCCTGGATTGCTCCTGGCTGGAGAACCCTGCTTCCCCGCCCCGGCCCCCCCTCCCGTGCCCCCCTCCTCACCGTGCCCAGGCTGATGTCTGCGTGAAGCACCACCGCCTGGTTGCGGCTGCCCTCCACTCGTATGGTGGAGGTGTTGGGCCGCCTGCGGGGCGCGGCGCGGTCCGGTGGGACGCTGTTGGGAGCAGACGACAGCAGACGACAACAGGCGACAGCAGGCGACAACAGGCGACAGCAGGTGACAACAGGCGACAGCAGGTGACAACAGGTGACAGCAGGTGACAACAGGCGGCCGCAGGTGACAGCAGGCATACGGTATGGAAATAGAAGGTAGCACAGCGCGACTGTGGGACAACACACGGACATGCGACATACAGCACAAGCACATGCCCCGCACACACCCTAAACAAGTTGCGACCTCCAAGCGCGTTTAATACGGTACCTAACCAATACCCGGCCGGGCACGTCGCGACTCACACCACACCCCTCAGTCCCCTGTCCCCAGTCCCACACAGACTGCGCACTTACGCGCCCGCGTACCGCGCTAGTGTTATGCTCCCGCCCTGCAGCGTCTCCACCTCCTCCCCGCCGCTGCTGCTGACAGCGACGCTGCCGATGGTACTGCCGTTGTTGCTACTGCCGTTGTTGCTACTGCCGGCGGCGCTACTGCCGACCGCATCCACGGCGAGCGGCACCCGGGAGGAGGTGACCACCTGGGCGAGCACGTGGTACCTGAGGCGACCGCAACACCGGGTGCACACGGACGCACATTGGGGCGTCAAGCCGCGGCCAGGCATCTGGCATCTCGCACCCGTCCGCCAAGCACCACTAGAGCATCC
Source organism: Chlamydomonas reinhardtii (assembly GCF_000002595.2). NCBI lineage: Eukaryota > Viridiplantae > Chlorophyta > Chlorophyceae > Chlamydomonadales > Chlamydomonadaceae > Chlamydomonas > Chlamydomonas reinhardtii. The sequence continues at coordinate 3,558,893 of NC_057005.1, read as the reverse complement.
ATATTTGGGACGGAAAGCAGAGCTGGCTGACCGCCGTGAGAGTGTGCCTATGTGGCCGCCCGGAGAGCAGCGCCCGCCGACCCACCTCATTAGCGCTGTGAGCGCTTTACGCGACTTTTTGCTGGTCAGCCCCGCCAGCGTCGTCCCCGTGGCTGTAAAGTACTTCTGCCACGCCTGCAGATGTGCGCGCGGATTGCATGGCAGTTACATTTAAGTAAAGCTGAATGTAGGCTTGGGGAGTTGGGGGCTATGTGTGCGGGTGGCGCCTTGTCAGCCGCGCCGCGGCACGCACCCAACCGGGCTTTCCCCAGCAGCACAGCTGCCTCCCAGCCGCAACTCACTGCCACGCGCACGCCATACCCGCCACATTAATTGCTTACCACATTGACAGGGAGGAAGACCGTGCGCGGCAGCTTCTGCAGCGTCCCGCACCGCTTCCCGCAGTCCAGCATCCACTTGCCATAGTTGTCCGCGGTCGCTAATAGCTTCGCGAACGTGCTGAGCTCCGGGCACGCCCGCGCAAGCTCATCTAAGGAATTTGCCCCCGTGAAGGCGGAGCATGGCGCGGGCACCAACACCGTCTCTGCCGTGCCAGCAGCATCTGCAAGACCGGAAAGCAGCAGCGTTTACGAGAGCGGCGGCACCCGTTAAACCTGCTGCCCAGTACCTAACACCATATGCACGGGTTTGTATAGACCAAAAGAGTTACGCGAAGCCTGGGTGTGTTTTTGTTCGCAAGCGTTCATGTAGGTAACTCCGCCCGACTGCCGCCCGTCCCGCAATGCTGATACAACATATTGATAGATACGATGTACGTCCGTCAATTGAAGGCCGGGTCACACGCGTAGCACGTCAGAACCGCGCTGTCTGAGTCGCGCCTTCCGCGCGGGTTTGCGGCCTCGGGTTGGACGCTATATAAAATGCATCAGCTCGATATGGTCACAGGAATTGTCTGGGCCGGTATGGCGCCGTGACCGCAAAGTTGTGTCAGGCGAGGTTTCTCTCTCTTACCTGTAGCTGATATCGCAAGAGACAATCCAAGCAGCAGCGCCAGAGCAAAGCTTGCTAATGTCATCCTGCGCTGTGGGCTGACTGCGACATGGCCTTTGTTAGGGACCGGGGCGCCTCGGCCCTGGCCCAGGTCTCTGCCTATCAGAATCACGATAAGTGACAACGGTGTGTAGAATGTATAGCGCTCCTGTGACCAATTGTTTACGAGTCTACACTGTCTCACAGGAAATGCGACCTCTGAACACCTAGCTTCACCGCCGACGTATTCGATATTGGTGCGCACGCGACTACAAATACTGTAACGTGTCTATGGGTCCAGAGCGAGTCGCCTTCCAGTGGAGCCCTCGACAGGGCACAAACCGTGCCCCATCCGGTTGCTTCGTCCAGCCCACCACCCGGCCGCCGACCCCAGGGCCGTTTAGCCAACAGTTATACGCAGCCCAGCGGCGCGACGCGACGAATCTCCATATATAATCATAATCATATCTGCACGAACTAGACTCCGCCGACCATCGGCGGACACGCGTGCCCGCTTTGTCCCATCGTATGGATGGGACAGCCCGACAAGCGGGGGCACGCCGTACCCGGAGGGTGGGAAAGTTGCCGAGCGCAGGCATCTGGCGGGGTGGGTCTGGTCTGGCAGCTAAATTCCAGAGGCAACCTGACCCCCGCGCACGCGCATCTGAGGGTGCTGGGGTAGCCCTGCGCAGGCATCTTGGGGTGCCATGTCCACGCATCTCGACTGGCCGGGATGGTCTGCCCAGGCATCTTAGCTGCCGTGCCCAGGCATCTGGGATGGTCGAGGCGGTCCGCCCAGGCATCTTCGCTGCCGTGCCCCCTCAGCTTGACTGGCGTGGTTTCCCACCCCGGAAACGTAGCGTGCCGAGTTTGGATTGCGGGAATGTCAGTAAGCACAGTATGCCCAGTACCCACGTGGGTGCCGGTGCCGGTGCCAGTGTGTCACGGTGCCCATGGCAAGCACGCAGCTCAATCTGGCCTGTTTCCTAAAGAATACTCTACACGCAGAGATGCCAAGCGCGATGTATTCATTGTGACAACTAGATTGAGACTGTGGGTTCGGACATGGAAACACAGTCTGGGGCCGCTAAAGCTGGGTTTAAGCCGTGGAGCCTGCTGTGATCTAATTCATGGTATCTGCTATCTGGGTGAGAAGCTGTATTCCCAAGGAAAGCTGGCTGCGGCGCCGAGTTGGCTGTCACGCCCCGCGAACCAGTGGTTCGCAGAGAGCCTTTTGTTTCCCTGCTTGCCCAGTAGTTTTTAAACTTGCTACTGCTTTACATGTAGCCTTCTTGTGGCACCAAAAGCCCCAAAAGAAGGAACCCTTGAACATGAATGTCGCAACTTCAGCAGAGTTCTGCAGCTCGAAGTATCTATAAAGGTGTTGTAGTTGCTTTAATATCAGCACGCACTCAGTATAGGCCAGCATGGTCCAGGCCCTTGACTTCTCGGCTGAGCAGTGTGGCTGTGTATGCGTGCCGGAGTGCTGGCATACCCCTGGCACACTGCCCGTTACCCATTCCAGACCCTCTTGCGGCATTTTACCAAGCAACTAGGTGGCTACAATAGGCAGCTCAGATGTGCTAGCAGGGGCGCCGCGGCATCTGCAATGCCTCGCGCAGGCATCCGTGCTGATGGCGCGGGGTCGCGCAGGCATCTGCCATCCCTCGGCGCAGGCATCTGGACTGCCGCGGCGACCCGCTTCAGGCAGCTTCAAACCCCCGCGCACGCAGCAAAGTTTGGCTCGGCAGGGTACCCGGCTCACCCTTACAACCAGAGGCCACCGGCAACTTTTCGGATTTCCTACCCTCCTCCGTACCCACGCCGCGTATGCATCATTTACAGCGGGGATGACTTCGCAGCGGCTCACGCCGCTCGGAGCAGCCACCACAGATCCCCTCATGTACCGTAATCCGTAGCAGCCCCCTTCACCAACCACATGGACACAATATCGTATTGCGCAGTTTCCTGCCTACTATGCAGCGCACGTGCCCACTGCCCAACGCCTCGTACCGCCCAATCACAGCCTCGTCACCCCACCGCGCACCGCTCAATGAACATTATGGTACGGTCTACCGAGTCGTCCCAGTGCCTTGTCTCTTACCTCCAGCATCATCGACCCACCTTTGCTTCAAGGTCCTGCGGCCTGCTCCTCAGGAGCTTGCGTATGTGCCCCCGCGCAGGCATTCACGCCACACCAGCTGCAAACGCCAGCCCTCATGCGGCACGTCATTCTCTTATCCAGTCCGGCTACGTCTGCCCACACAAGCGATTGCGGCACAGCCCGAGCCGCCCTGCCACTGGACACGCCCCACGAACGACATCGCTGTATCTAGGATCTAGGACGTCCGGTGCACTGCTACTAGCGCCACTTAAATCTCGGAGTTCGCGGGGCCACAAGCGGGCAAATCGTCACACAATCAGTCATCTGATGCAGCCTACCAATGCATAACCCTACGACGCATAAGAAAGAATCTCATAGCTTTCACCACACAAGATCACAAGTACACCATCAGCCGCCGCAGTTTATCCTGCAATGCTGCACCTTAAGGTCACTGACTCTGTTACTGGCGTTTGGTTTATCATTTCGGCGCCCGCAAAAGCCCCGCACAGCATCTTGAACTCCAGCAAAACGTCGTGCATTACCTCAGTGCTCTGGACTGAACTGGGTCCCACATCGCCTAGGACTGCACCTGCAAACTCTCACGTCTTCACCCGCGGCCCATTCCCAGTCCTGCTTGCCCCAACACACACAACGACCCCCGCGCCCACAGCTAAGACGCGGATGAATCTTCGAGGACTCACGAACAGCGCGCCATTGCGAAACATGCTTGGCTCCATACATTCCCGTAACTGCCTGTCAGCCACGCACGTTACCGAGGCGTGGTGACATACTGCGTCTGGGCACCCCAGGTTGACACCCCAAACCGGCCACCCTTTTCATTTGCTGGAAAGCCAGTCCCGTAGCTGCGCGGCTCAAGAGCCGCCGCGCCCGGCCGCCGCTGCCGACGGGCCGTTTGCTGCTGCCGCGGCACTGCTCGCGCGGTGGTGGCCGCCACCGGCCGCCGACGAGCCGCCCTGCTGCGAGCTCTCCATCATTGACAGCTTCTGCAACAGCGCATCGAGCCGGTCCGCGATCTCGCTGAAGCTGGGCCGCGCGCGCGGCGTGCCGTGCCAGCAGGCCTACAGTGGCGGTGAGGGTTCTAGTTCAGTGGATGGGGGTGAGGGTTGCGTACTTGGGGGAAAAGAGGAGCGAGTGGTGGGTGCGGTTTTGCAGGGGGAGGGGCAGCAGGCAAGGTCCGTCACACCGCCGGCGTTACAGTACCCTTGCACGTAGGAGCACCCCCCCCCCCAGAGGAGGAGCCAGCAGCCTGCCGCTGGCGAAACAACGGTATGGAATGCGTCGCGTGTGCCCGCTGTACCTCTGGACGTCGGCACTTCACTTCATATTTGATACACACCATCCCATGGATGGCTACCCCCCACGGCATGCGTGCCGGAGACGGCGGGCATCATGGTGGGGTATGCGGGACCCTGGCACGCTGGCACTCTGGCCGGGTGGCCCTACCCTGCTCTCCTCAAGTCTCCCTCACACACCCTACACCCACCAAGACCCCCCCCCTCCGCCCCCCGACACGCACACCCTGTTCCCGCCCCTACCTGCATGAGCGACGCCCAGTCCGGGTCGCAGTCCGCCGGCACGCCCGGCCGCAGGGTTCCCGTCATGACGCCGGCGAATATGTCCGCCAGCGAGATGTTGTTGTAGGGCTGCTCACCAAGGCACCAGATCTCCCACAGCACGATGCCGAAGGAAAACACGTCCACCTGCGGTGGAGATAGAGAGAGAGCGAGAGAGTGCATGTGTTTAGGAAAAGAAACAATAGGGCAAGGGCTGAAATGTATGTGGCGGTCCACGCTTCCGCAGGGTTGCAAGCTCGGGGCTACGGGCTGGCGTGACGCGGTGTGTGCAACATGTTTGCTTGCCAATAAAAGGGAGACGGGTCCCCGGCATTTGGGAAAGGGCACTGGGTGCCTGCCTGCTGCGAGTTACGCGCCCCCGCACATAGCAGGGCAGCTCGCGGCACCGGGGCCAGCACCCACATTCACCTCCCGAGTTATCTGAACAGGACAAACACAACACCGCTAACTTCCCCACACAGCTAGCCCCAAGCATACTGTAGCTAGAATAGCTTCCCGCATGCATCCCTAGCTCCCCGCACACACCTTTTCGTTCACGCGGTCGTCAGCCAGCTCGGTGTCGGGCCCACCGGCCTGCTGCTCCTTGCGCGCCTTCTCACGAACACCAGGGAACAGCTCGGGAGCTGCGGATGGGGTTTGGGGGGTTGACAATCATGTATAAATAAGGAAGAAGCGCAGTTGTAGCAAGGGAGATTGCAGAGGCAAGGAGAGGAAATACGCTAGGGTGTGGGCCTGCGGGGGACGTATCCACCCTGCCCAGGAAGATCCGGAGACGGAGACGGTGGCGCCGAAAGGTGGGGAGCATGGGCACGCGCGCCCCTGTGTGTATACTCATTCACAGAATCGCAATGAAGGGCGGACCCTTGGGGCGGTTCGGGTCGCACTCACCCATCCACGGCAGTGTGCCGCGCATGTTGCCGCTTACGAAGCTGTCCTTCTTCTTCTGCGGGGTGGAAAGCAAGACGGGGGGTGGGTGGGGTACATTCGTGATCAATTCGAGAAATGGTAGATCGTAGGGGTGGCGGCGGACCGACAAGGTGGCGGCGAGGGAAGCAACGTGCGCCTGCGAGTGCACATGCTCGGACTGCTAGTTGATTCTCTCGCCTCCGTCAGCTCCCTCTCAGGCGCCCTTAGCCCCGTCACCCTCGCTCCGCCCTCCCCATTCTTCAGCAACACAAAAACAATGCGCACACACGCCAATGTGCCTTCCCGGCAGACAAACACACGCTTGCGCCCGCACCCCGCCGCTGCTGGCCCCGCCTGCTCCCCTGCCTCCTTCCCGCCTCCCGTCCCCCACCTCCTGCCCAGCCTCCTCCCCCGCCTCCTCCCTCCCCCGCCTCCTCCCTCCCCGCCTCCTCACCTTGGACAGCCCCAGGTCGCCGATCTTGACGGTGGGCCTGCTGGGGTCGCGCAGGTCGCACAGGAGGTTGTCGCACTTGAGGTCGAAGTGCACCACGAACTGGCCGTGCAGGTACTCCATGCCGCGAGCAGCCTGCGGGGGGTTGCAAGGATTGGTACAGAGAAGTGTAGCGAAGTAGCGGGGTGGGGGCGGGGCAGCGGGGCCGCGGGGCAGTGAGGCAGTGAGGCAGCGGGGCGTGAGTGCAAAGCAGCGGCCGGGCCGGGGCCAGGGAGCAGGCACGGCCTTGAGGAGGGCAGCCATGTAACATGGCCGTCTTCACCCAACCCAACCACAAAACACAGACACAGACACAGACACAGACACACATACACACACACCTACCTGCAGCGCGATGGCCACCCTCAGCCTGCGGCTGATGTCTGCGCCCTGCTTGCGCAGCCGCGTCAGGCCGCTCTTCAGGCTGCCCATGCGCAGGAACTCCACCTGGGCAGGGGGGGGGGAGGGGCGGGGGGTTGCGAGGTCAGGGCAGCGGGGAGCGGCCGCGCAGGGGGTTGCATTCATGATTAATTAAGAAGAAGCGAGGTTGAAGCCAGGTACTTGCACCGGATTGAGAGCCGAAACCTGAGAGCCCGGGGCTTGGCGCGATGGCAGACTCCGTGTGCGGGCACTGGTCACCAGACCCTGTCACCCGCCGGTGCCCGGTCGCCCCTATTCGCCATTGTGAGCAGCTCCACATCGGCCCCCCCAACCCCCGACACGTGTTTCACGGACGCCCAATCCTCTAGCATGCCAGCCCGCTCCCCCCCTGGTCCCACACGTGCCCTGGCGGCCCCACAGGTGCCCTGGCGGCCCCACACGTGCCCTGGCCCCACACGTGCCCTGGCGGCCCCACACGCACCACTGTGGCGTAGGAGCCGGGCGCTGTGATGATGCCGTAGAAGGCGATGATGCAGGGGTGGCGAAGCGAGGCCAGGCGCTCCGCCTCGGAGAACACCTGGTGGTGCGGGGTTTGCAAGGTTGTAAAACATTGGGAACAGGACACAAGCAGGGGGATCAGGATACATGATGGCGGGGGCCGGGGCGAGGGCCGACGTGGCAGGTGCAGGCACGGTCACGTGCTTGTGGGATGGACGGATGGCGCTGTGGGGTGCAGCACATTGCACGCGGACAGAACCAGCTGAGCACCTAACGTGCGGCCTTCCTCACGCCACTCCCTCTCCCAGTGTTTACGACTCCCCCACGCCCCACCTCGCTAGGCGGCGTGTCCGTGGCTCCCGAGTTGAGCAGCTCCTTGAGTGCCACCTCCACGCCACGCCACCGGGCCAGCCACACGCTGCCGAAGCAGCCGCGGCCCAGCTCCCGCACCTGCGCCGCAGCAGCACGAGCAGAGCGAGCAGGGAAGTAACCATCCGTGAAGGGCAGAGCGGTGCGGCGGCGTGCAGTGAAGGGCCCAAGGAGCAGGGGCCCGGGATCGCCAATGCGACCCCGTGGCAGGACACACGGTATCACAAGGCGCGAGACGGGCCACGCGGCAAGATAGGCCCGCTGTGTGGCACGGCGCGCCCTGCCTCCCGTCCCTTCACGTTTTGCCGCTACAGTACCCGCGCCCGCACGCTTCCGTGCACTCCGCCTCCCCATCGCCGCCTCGCAGCGCAACACATCCCTGCCAGTCGTCGTGCCGAGAGTACCCGGTCCCCGTCCCCGTCCCGTCCCCAACGACTGCCGCTGTGCCTGACGCACCCCGCCATGGCAATGGAACCAACTCCCCACCCACCCCATATACCGTATCGCTTTCGTCTGTCGCATCTGCCTGCGCTGCGCTACTTTGGTTACTTTGGTTAAGTTTGGACCAGTATTTACAACCCCACCCCCACACCAAGGCACTGCGCACGCAGCCATGCACGCACCTTGACAATGTCGTCTGCGGGTATGCGCTGCAGGTTGGCAGGGATGTGGACGTCGTGGATGGGGTCGGCAGGCCGCCAGCCGCCGTCGCTGTCCCACATGCCGTGGTCTAGCTGGCTGCCCACCGCGATGCGCATGCCGCCGCCGCCGCCCGCCCCGCCGCCGCCGCCGAGGTTAAGGCCAAGATTGAGACCCAGCCGTTTGGCGATGGGGACCGGCGCGGGTGCGGGCGCGGGTTGGGCGGCTGCGGCGGCTTGGGCGGCTGCGGCTGCGGGGGGTGCTGGCGCAGGCGCTGTGGGTGTGGGGTGTGTGGGAGCCGGAGCCGGAGCCGGAGCCGGCGCGGGCTGTGGTGCTTGCGCGGCGGCCACCGCAGCGGCCGCTGCAGCTGGTGGCGGAACCGACGTCGCGGCGGCGGCTGCAGCCGCGGCGGCTGCGGCGGCCGCGGCGGCGGCGGCGACGGAGGACACGCCGCCCGTCGTTGCTGGCGGTGCTTGTGTGGTTGAAGGGCCCGTGTGGTTGTGGTTCAGGATCGAGGCAATGTGCGGCTGCGGCGCGCTGCTTGTCGGCGGCGGCCGCTCCCGCTCCCTCGCCTTCTCCCTTTCCCGCTCTCTTTCCCGCTCCCTTTCCCGGTCGCCGCGTTCGCGTTCCCGCTCGCGATCCAGCGGTCCCAGATTGCTATGGTTGGCGTTGGTGTGATGCTGGTTGCCGCTGTGCGCGGAGCTTTCCCTGGAGGCGTGCCCGCCGCCGCCGGTGGCGCCCACGATCACGTGTGCAGAGCGCGGCGAGGGCAGGTGCGCCGCGGCGACGGCGGCGGAAGAGGAGGAGGGCGCGATGGACACGCCGCGCCGCAGCAGCGGCGGCGACGGAAGGCTGCAGGGCCCCGGCCCGCGGCCCTCGCCGACCGCCGCGGCCGCCATCCCAGCCGCCGTGTGCGGCCCCTGCCCCGCTCCCGCCAACAAGCTCGTGCCTGTCCCCGGCAGCCCTGTCCCCGGCTCCACTAGGCCGGTCCCCGAGGCCCTGCGCGGCTGCGGCGACTCGCCACCCCCGGCGGGCGGCGAGCGCTGCCCCTCCGCGCCCGGCCCCGACACGCGCTGCTGCGGCGTGGACTCATTGCTGGGCGGCCCCGAAGAGCGCTGCTGCGGCGTCGACTCCGCACTCGGCGGCGCCGACCACCGCTGTTGCTGCTGCTGCTGCTGTTGTTGCTGCTGTTGTTGCTGCTGCTGTTGCTGCTGCTGCTGCTGCTGTTGCTGCTGTTGGTACTGCTGTTGTTGCTGTTGGTACTGCTGTTGTTGCTGTTGTTGTTGCTGTTGCTGCTGCTGCTGCTGCTGCTGCTGCTCCATGCCTTGACCCGACATCCTCCGAGAGCCTCTAGTCGCCACGGCCCCAATGTCGAGCATGCCGCCACGCGACGGCGGCCGGTCCATCGCCCCCCGGCTATTGGGGCCCATCTCCGCCCAACCGCCCGCGCCGCCGCCGCCACCGCCGCCTGCGCCCGCCCCCGAAGGCGACGGCAGAGCCAATGCCGGCGGCGGGCTGCCGTCCAGAGCCGCGCCCGCCAGTGCCGCCGTGACGGCTGCTACTGCCGACGTGGCGCCGGAGGCCAGACCCGAGGAGGCTGTAGCAACCATGTGCGCGGCGGCGCTGCTGACGCTGGAGGATGCCGTCAGGCGCGTGTTGGGCGCGGAGGCGGCGGTGGGCGTGGTGGCCGCGTATTGGGAGGTGGGGGGCGAGTGGTGCTGCCCGAGGCTGGGGTTGGTGGGGTCGTAGTGGCGGTGCAGACCCGAGTGCAGAAGCACCCCGCGCCCGGTAGGCATGCCGCCGCCGCCGCCACCACCGCCGCTGTCGTGACCTGGGAGGGATAGCCGTTCATGGGGAACGGGGTGGTTAAGTGGGGGGTAGCCATTCATGGAGAACGGAGTGATGGGGGGAGGGCGCGGGGCGCGGCGTCCCATGCAACACGGGTTAGGTACAAGAAGCATGCGACGTGGAACGGGCATGCGTGCTTGTGGCGTGATTTGGCTGTGCGCCGATGCGGCGATGCCCTTAGGCTGAATGCACGCCTGTGCCCCGAAAGGCGCTGTCGTGCCCTGAAGTCCCCCCACGCGGCAATCCCTGGGCCGCAGTTCCGCACCGCAAGCGCCTAAGGGCCACCTCGTTCAAACCCCACCTCGCCCGCAACCCCTCGCCCGCGACCACACCTCAACCCGCACCGCTTCCAAGCGCCCCCACCCGGCCCCTCCGCACCCGCGCCCATCACCCACCAGAAGGCGACGTCACAAACGTCAGGTCGCTCCCCGGCCCCGCCCCGCCTCCTCCCCCCGCTCCCGCCGCCGCCGCGGCGGCGGCCGCCGCCGCCGCCATGCCCGCCGCGCCGCCGGACGTAACGCCCATTACGGCGCTGTCCACTGACTTGATGCTGCTGGCGGCGGAGGAGCCGGCGGCGCCGCCCGCCAGCCTGCGGCCGCTGGCGGATCGCAGCGAATCGCGGAGGCGCTCTTTGAAGGTGAGCGACACGTTCAGCGCCGCCTCCAGCTCCGTGTTGAGGCGCTGCGTGGGGAAGGAGGGAAGGGAGGATTGAGGAAGGAGGTGGAGGGGGCGAGGGAGGGAGTGGAGGGGTGAGGATGGAGGGAGGAGGGAAGGGGGGCGTGAGGGTGTGCTGCAATCAGGATGGGCGATGACGGACCAGGCGTGCCGCCGCGTGGTAGGTTGGGCCGGGGCCGCTCAGCGGATTGGGGGACCAAGAACCGGCTGGCTTGCTTTCTTCTGCCGACGCCTCGTGACATGTTGACGGGCCCCATGCTTGTATTCAGTCTACGCGCGCCCCGAGCCTGAGCCGCAGCCCGCAGCCATGCAGCGCCGCACCCAACGTCGTGCATGGACGGCTGGGCTAGCCCCGCCTTTGCCGCCTTGGGAGTGGTGAAGCCAACCCCCTCTCCTCCCCTCCCACCCGCTCCCCTTCCCTAGCCGCACCTTGACATACGTGTCGTCCAGAGGGCCGCTGGGCCGGTCCTCATCGCAGGTGGGCAGCGTGGAGGGCCGGAAGTCCGACCCCAGCAGAGCGTCGATCTCGCTCACCGTCTTCCAGGCCTTCACCAAGGAGTCCTCGCGCGTGGCCAACTGCGTTGGTGTGGTGTGGAGGCGGAGAGGGGGTGGTGGTGGTGAGGAGGGAGATGGAGGTGCGAGAGGTGGGGTTGGAGGCGGAAAGGGGTGCAATTGTGCATAGGGTTGCGCGGCGTTGGGTGCAGCCGTCCTTGCAACTGGCCGGCCCAGGCCCCCACCCCAGGAACCTGCCTCCCAAAACCCAATACCCACGTAACCACGCCCCTATACACCCCATCCCGTCCTTTCTTGGCGAGCTGAATCTCCGTGATCAAGTCCCACAAAGTCCCCGACTGCGCGCGGCGCCCAAGCGACCCACATCGGAGGTGGACGACTGCTCCGATAGAGTGTTGGTCCGCTTGTTGTTGAAGAACTGGAAGCGGCTCTGCAAAGCAAAGAGCAGATTTGGAACCTTGATTACATGAACAGGCAGCGCGGACGAGGGAGCACCGGGAATGCGGCGACGGGTGTGTGAGAGCAGGGCGGACGTGGTGTGGGGCGCAGGTGTCCGTGCCCCGAGCAACACCCCACGAAGCTTGCCAAGCTGTTTGAAGGCCCGACGCGCCACGCCACGCGCAGACCGCATGGCATGCCCCCACGTGCGCTCTTTGCATAGCCATAGCGCTAGTCCTGGCCGACGGTGAGGGGCGCTATGCCCCACTGGCGGTGGCAAGGCCTGGGTACGCGAGAGCGCCCTCGACGGCTCGGGACTGCTGCAACCCCGCTCGTTCGGGGCTGTTACCCACGCAACCACCATGTGGCTCAGAAGCCGCTCACCGCAGACCCTTTTTCAGAGCTACCCAGGGCCGATGGGCAAGCTCGCGCGGGCTTCCCCATGAGTACACACCCAGCAACTGCCCCTGGCGCCCTAGAACTCATGAGAAGCTGCGAATGTAACTTACATTATAAGTTGCCGACGACGTCGCCGAGTCCCGTTCGTTTGAAGCTCTAGCTCCGCCCACGATTTTGTCGAGCTCGCCTGCGAACTGTCGTAGTCCATCGGGTGCTAGCCCCAGGCCTCCGCTCAGGCTGGGGAAAGCCTCTGAGAACTGAGCTCCAGCCCTCGCCATTGCAATCTTTTGCTCGACTGCTCCTCCTGAGCTGTTGAGCTGAGATACGTTTTAGTTCATAATTGCTCCGTCAGGTGAGCCGATGACCGGCGCCGCTTGCGCAGGGTGTGCTTCTGCGTAGTGCCCCGAGGGGCTGGACCGCGCTTGAGTGCCCAAACAAAGGTAGGGCTATATAGACGACTATATTCTGGCAGCAGATGGATCGGAGAGTCTTTCAGAAAGACTGCAAGGAGCAGCGAAATCCCAGGGTGACAACTCTGAGTGACTGAGCCAGTGTGTATTATTAAGCCCGCAAATACGAGCTAGGTAGTTTCTAATGCTCGACACAGAGGTACTGCTGCCGCTTCAGCATGACACAGCTGAGCGGAGGGGCACCATTGAGCTGTGTGTTTTTCCCCACTGGCCACGACTTTTCTCCCGGCGTGTGTCGGCACGTAATCCCCGTAATTCCTTTAAGGAGCGGCGGAGGCCTCTGAAGACCAAAGAGCCTCCATTGGGCAACGTGAAGAGGACTGTAAATCTGATGGCCATGTGATGTTACAGCCGTGAATTTTCTATACTTTGATCATGCGGGTCTCGCTCCGTACGATACAATGTACATCGAGCTGACCAACATAAGATGGGAGGGTTCCCGGATCACCGTGAATGGTGCTTCGACGGGTCCGTTCGATGAGCAAAGCCAGGCAAAGCCGTGTCAACGCGTGCAGCACCGCACGCTCCAACCAAGCCCACGCCTGCTCAGCTGACCTGCGCATCGCATGATCCTAGGGATTATTGAGCCTCACAGCTCGCGTATGAACACAAGCGACATGGTGACGCCCCGTTCGTTCCCGCCTCCAGTGCTCGCCTCCCCATGCATCCTCCAGTGTCCCTAAACCTGTCCCGACACCATTCTTTGCATATCATTTTGTGTTAACCCCCAAGCAATCAAATACAATACAATGCGCTGAAAGAATCTAAAATCAGAAGCGCGTACAGGTTTTTGCTGCACGACGTCGCGTTGGCAAGATCTCATACTGCAACAATACGAATGCAATCATTCAGTCTCCATACCTGTTATCGACAATGCCTAGCGAGGACGGCTCGGCAGACGTCGCGGACGGGGCACGGCCTCCTGAGCAGAGGAAGCAGCGCTCGGCCATATATCTTTGATGACAGGTAAACTAAGATAGGATGTTGATTTGGGTGAGGCAACTGCCCCTCGGTCGAGGAATGCAAGCGTGCAAATGTCGCAGGCGGCAGCAAGTTTTGCGCAGCTGTATGTTATTTCTTTGAGTGAATAACTCGACCTTCCTGTCCGTCTGCGCGCGCAGCCTGCCGGGCCCCGGCCCCTCCTCCCTCGCGGCCGCGGTCGCTGCCCCGAGCGCCACGAGCAACAGCGGCAGCGGCGCGGGGCCGAGCGCTAGCGGGCGCGGCAGCGGAGGATCCCGGCGGGTGAACTCGCATGGACAGCAACAGCAACGAAAGCGGGCGGCGTCAGCGGCGTCAGGACTGGAGGACGACGAGGGCGGGGACGCGCAGCCGCCTGCTTCTGCATCCATTCTTGATTTGGCTGCAAGCGCACCCTCGCCGGGCTCTGACTCCGACTCTGAGCCGTTCAGCCCATCCATACAAAGCGCAGGGCGCCGCTCCGGTGCCAATGGCGCGCGCAAGGAAGGCGCACGGTCCCAGCAACTACAGCAGCAGCAGCAGCAGCAGCAGCAGCGGCCGCAGCAACAACCGCAGCGACCGGGCGCGGACGCGAGCAGTTCCTCGTCCTCTGCACCAACGGGCGCTCGGCGGTTCCGTAGCGCATCGGCCCCTGGCGCTGAGTCAGCGCCCGCATCCACCTCGACCCCCACGCACTTAAGAGGCAAGGCCGCTGCAACCGCCGCCGCTGGCGCCGCTGGCGCCGCCGGCGCCGCTGGCGCCCTCCGCAACAGCAACAGCAGCAGGGGCGTTGCAAGGCAGGAGCAGCAGCAAGTTGATGCAAGGGAGGCGGAGGAGGAGGACGACGAGGCCGGCGCGCCGCCGCCGCGCTTCCTGCGACTGCCTGACGGGCGGCAGGTGGTGCCGCTGCGGCCCGACACGGCGGCGGCGGCGGCGGCGGGCGCGCTGTCGCGGGCACTGGGCATAGAGGGCAAGGCTGTGGTGAGTCGGGGGGTTGTAGATACCAGCCCAAACTAAACCGAACCCAATGCAATAGGGGGTGGGGACAGCCTGGAGGAGTTTTAGAGAGCAAGGGGCACAACGTCGAAAGGCGTTGGCCGGGTTGGCGGGTGCAGCGGTCGGACCAGCGCAGGCGCAGTTAGTTGCTTCTACGCGCTCCCTCCTGCGCTCCCTCCTGCGCTGCCTCCGGCGTGGTCTCGCTGCACTTGCGTGATGCCTCACTGCGAAGCGCGTCCCAGCCAACATACCAGGCTGCCTGCGTTGTACACCGGTATGCCTGTACACCTGCACACCCACGTGCCACCTGCCGTACGCGCCGCCTGTGCACCTGTGTCCATCCATGTGCCCCGCACCCGCCAGGTCCGCTTCGACGGCGCCGCGGGCGGGCTCAAGGGACTGCGTGTGCTGACGCTGGCGCACGCCTTCATGGGCGCCTTCGGCCGCGGCCTGTCCTTCGTGGTGGACGTGCGCCAGGTGCGTGCGTGGGGACAACTCCGCATACAAAGCATCGTCGATAACTAGGACCCAAAGTCAAGGTCAGAGTGTGCTGGGGTTGGTGCGCTGGGGTGGGCGCGGTGAGTGGTTGGGTTGGTGGGTGGGTTCTCCGTACGTTACCTTCACGGGTCTGCCCTGCCATGTAAATGCTGCGCTCCCCTCCATGCTTTGCCGGGTGCTCTACCATTCCTCACGCAACCTCCCCTCTCCCGGATCCCTACAGGCGCTGCCCTCTGCTGCCGAGCGGCCCCAGGCCGGCGACGTGTCGTTCGGCTTCCGAGCCACTGCCCGCTCGCGGCCGCTGGAGGCGCACGAAGGCCAGCTGCCGGTGAGTGGCTGGTGGGGCTGGGCGGAAGGCTGGCGGCTTATGCGGGCGGCTGGCTTTCCAAGGGTGGGGGTTGGGTGGCGAAGGAGCGAGTGGGGCCGAGTCAGGCTGTGCAAAGAGATGGGGTTGGGGGCGGAGCACATCTGCACACGCGCGTACCGATCCCCGTGCGGATCCCGACTTGTGCGCTTGCTTGGCGCCAAGGTGTAGGGGCGTGGGGACTGGGCAGGTCGCCCGCTTTGGCGTATGTCCTCCGTAACCGCCCCCCGCCCCTGTATGTTGGGCGAAGACTCTCTCATCTCTGACTATTTGGACCTATTTCGCTGGGCTCGGGTATGCCCCCCCCCCCCGGCAGTTCCATGTTTCATGTAAACCGTTCGCTACCCCGCTAACCGAACGGCTACCCGCCCCCCTCAGGTGTCCTGTGCCGCAAGCCTGTCATCCTGTCTCCTCCTGTCTGGTCTCCTGCTCTTCCCGCTTACCTTCCCTCCCTACCCCCCTCTGCCTGCTATGCGTCCTCTACCGCCCCCTTATACTGCCGCCATTATACTGCCGCCCACATTTTACTGCCGCCCCCGCTCAGACCGCGCTGCGCGAGGCTCGCTTCATGTTGGACCTGTCCATCAACGTGCGCCAGGCCTGGGACTGCAAGGTGAGGCGTGCGGAGGGGTGGCAGTGGCGTCGTCGTGGGGTCGATAGGTGGGGGGACGGGGCGTAGGGGTCGGTGATGCAAGGTGAGGCATGCGGCGGGGTAACAGTGCGGTGGTGGCTCCCCTCGCTGTCCAGCTCGCTCCGCGCCCAGTTCCACACTTCCACACCCACCCACACACTCCCACCCACAGGGGGACATTGACGAGGAGCAGGCCTACGACCTGGCTGACACCTTCTATGCGGCTCTGGCGGCGCAGCAGGTAGCTAGCTAGCTAGGCGTTTGAGTGCAGCTGCTGGGGGAGTGTGCGAGGGCTTTGTGGGAAGCGTGTGCGAGCTTTTGAGGGTAGCGTGTGCGGGGGCGTTGGCCGTTGTCACGGTCTCGCATGTGCATGCACCGAGGTGCAACGTGGCTGCTTCACGCCACGTCAAGGACGACGGCGTTGGTGCCATGGACCTGACACGTTGCCATTCACTCGCACTCGCACTCGCACTCGCACTCGCACTCGCACTCGCACTCGCACTCGCACTCGCACTCGCACTCGCAGGCGGATGAGGACGCGGAGGCCGCAGCCGCCGAGGCCGCGGGCGGCGCCCGGGCGCGGCAGGCGCGCCAGCGGCAGCAGCAGGCTGCGGGCGGCGGCGACCTGCCGCCGCCGGGCGTGTTCGTGACTGCGGACCTGGCGCAGGGGCTCACCACCTTCACAGCGCTGGGGCTGTTGCAGAAGCGGCTGCGGGAGGAGGGCCAGAACGTGAGTGTCGCTAGCAGTGGTGGGGCGCGTAGGGACGGGTCGGGATGGGCCTGACGGGTCGGGATGGGTTGGGAGGGGTCAGGACGACGGCGTGCAGGGGCTGGTTGTGAGTGCTGGAGCTGTTGCTATGGCTGCTGCTGGACCTACGAGGGCGATCGCACAAGACGCCCAAGCAAGGAACGGCTGGGGACGCGACTGTTCTGCGCCCAGCCACCCACCATTGCCTACTATACAAAGGGAACTGCTATCATCCAGCTTTTGCTAACTACCCAATGCACGCGCTTACACATTATTGTTGCAGGTGGTGGTGGAGTCGACCATGTATCGAGCCTCTTCCTCCGCGCCCCGCCTGGACGGACGTGACGGCTGGATCTTTGCGCTGCGCCTGGGCCGGCCGGGGCCCTACATGTGAGTGACCGGCTGCGAACTAGGCAGCTAGCTAGCTGTGTCGCGGGTACCGGCGTGCTGGGCTGACCGCATGGATGGCTGCGGGGTGTTCGGCGGAAGTTGTGTGCTGGCGGGGCGATGCATGCGCATCACCTCGCGTGCTCGTTCCTGCCTGCTGCATGCCAGCCCCTCACCACCCAGCTAGCTACTTCTCGATGATATATGATCACCGGATTGTGTGGCGCCCCTTCACCCTTCCCCCTTCCCGGCACAGGTCCGGGCCTCGTGGGGTTGGCCAGCAGACGCCGCCTGGGGGGAGGGAGTAGTGCGTGCAAGCAAGAGGCAGGCGGGAGCAGCTTCGGCACAGGACAAGTGTAGATGTGTGGCTTTGTAAGGACGTGGCCAGGGGTGGTGGGCTGTGCATGTGTACGGTAACAGGGCATGCGATCCGCTTGGATGCTGTGGGCTTTGGGCTCTGCCCGCATCTGGACGCGTGGCATAGAGCGAGGTTGGACAGTGTGGAAGTGGGTCAGTGCCCTCATCAGAATCTGCGGCTGTGGGGGCGTGTGTACGTGTCCCTCACTCCTGAAGCTGTACAGCACACACAACGGCTGCGAGGTGCGGTGGGGATGTGCGGGGGAAGACGGGGAGAGAGCGCGGGCACGTGGTTGCAGATGGGACCCAGACGTGTGGTTGGCCAGGGCTACGCCGGCTAGCTAGCTAGCTGCACGCAAGGCGCGGTACGGTAGAGTGCAGGGCGGAGCGAGCTTGCTCAGAGGTATGGGCACGGGCGTTGGGCTTCCGGCTGCAGCAGCAGCGGATACGCATGCCCAAAAAAATGCTACTTGCTTACATTAGTGCCGCAACTCGCGTCAGCAAGTCCCTCTTGTAACCAAAGAAATTCAGTACCTTAAGTCCATACGTACAAATGCCCACGCCGTATGGACATATGGATGGATTATGTCGGTGCTACGTGCCCTTACTTGGCAGGTAGATCCGCAATGGGTACTTGATGGGGTCTGCGGGAGCAGCGGCTTCAGGAGCACGGGTGGCCCGGGGAATGCAGGCGGCCCACTGGGTAGGGGCGGAGCTGTGGAGGGGAGAGACTAAGGGAAGGTGCGGAGCAGGTGAAGGGGCGGCACTGAGGGGACTCTGCGTTGCATTTGCATCACAATCACACTAGCTTACATTTCTCTGAGCTACACACAGCTGCTTGGCTCCTGCTCAATTTGTGTACATATGCGGCTCCTGCTTACCTCGCACCAACAAGGGCACCGGTTAGCTCCGCTCCTCGCTCGGTCCTACCTTGCCCCCAGCTACACATGTGTCGGATGGCGCGCGCTACGCAACCACATACCGGATGTGCATTGCCGGCGGATCCATCCGCCCTTCCCCTGATGATGATGGGACTCATTTGTTGGGCTCGGGCATATTGATACCTCCGTCCCGGACGATCGACACTGCCAGCACCCGCCTTAACGCCACCACCATCAATACGCGACAGTCCCGACCGCACGTCATCTGTATGTGTTTCCACTCCATCACCCATACGCATGCGCCTGTACGTGCTCGCTGAGTTATTGCGGACACCCGCGCTGCTGCCCGCCCGCCACGTACGTGACGAGCGCGGCCGCAAACATGTCGCACGCACACGGTGTCCCGCCGACCTGCGCTATCTCACACGGCCCAGGCTCCGCCGCGCTCCCAGACGTAGATGTCGCTTGTGGGCGGGTTGGGCGCGCCCTCCCACACCTGCATGCGTGCGTGACCGGGAGGCGTCGGGGGAGAAGGGAAAGGTTGACGACGCGTGTTTGTTGGGAAATGTATCCAGAGAATGAAGTGCTACTGCCGCTGCCCACCGCTGCTACCGCTTCCGCTACCCGCCATTGAGCTACTGCTGCATGTGGCGACCCTTGCTACTGCTGCTGCCGCACTCACCGCATCCAAGTCCAGCATGTCCGCATCGTCCAGCTTCAGCGCACACGCCACCTGCGGCCGCAGCGGTACAACGCGCAGTGTGACAGGGTGCGTCCACAAAACCCCCACCACCACGCCCACACACACGCACCTGCATGTCTCGGATGTGGAGGGCGTTGCGTGCGCCCACCACCGCCGCCGCCACCTGCAGCAGCAGCGAGCGTGAGCAGCACCAGGCGGGAGCAGCAGCAGCAAAAGCAGAAGCAGAAGAAGCAGAAGCAGCACATGCGGGAGCAGGAGCAGCAGCAACAGGCGGGAGCAGGTCAGAAGACTAGAGCAGCACGGTCGAGATAGGGCGCTAAGCTACGTTCATATGGACACGCACTGCCCTCAGCAAGCTCTTGAAGCCCGGCAACCCACACCCATCCATACCCACACCCGTGCCACTCGTACACAGGCACCCGTACACACATGTGTCCTTACTTGCGCTGATGTTTCCTTGTGCTCTTCAACACACGTGTCATACGCACACGCACACACATATGCCACACCGGTACACACACACACACACACACACACACACACACACACACACACACACACACACACACACACACACACACACACACGCGCCCTCGCACCCACCTGCGGCTGCTGCAGCACCCAGGCCAGCGCCACCGCGCTGCTGGACACGCCGCCGTGCCGCTCGCCCACCGCCCGCGTGGCGCCCAGCACCTCCTGCATGAACGCCCAGCTGCCGCCGCCCGCAACCGCCGCACCGCCTGCCAGGCCTGACGCGGGGGACGTGTGTTAAAGAGCACAAGGAAAACGTTGCGCAAAGACAGTGTATGCGATGCGGGGGACGTGTGTGTGTGCAGGCAGGCAGGCAGGCAGGGAGGGAGAGAGGGAAGGTGGGGGCCAAGGAGGGACCACAGCGGCGGCGCCGCACCCACGCCCCGCCCACTCTCCCCCGCCTCCACGCTTCTGCGTCCAACACTCCAACCCACGCACAACACGCGTACGCCCACAACCAACACGCCCACGCCCCCCTCTCATACATGACGCACCTCCCGGCGGCGTGCCGACCTGGTGCAGCAGTGTGCCGTACTTCTGTTTGCTGGCCGTGTCCAGTCGCACCCTGAGGGAGTGAGTGAGTGAGTGAGTGAGTTTGTGTGTGTGTGAGAGTTTGTGTGTGTGTGTGTGAGGTTGTGTGTGTGTGTGTGTGTGTGCATTTGATTGTAGCAGAAGTGAAGAGCGAGCAGAAGTAAAAGGAGGGAAGAACAAGCGAGAGCGAGCAAGCGTGCACTGCATGCAGGCCGGGAGGGCATGAGCGTGCGTATGGGTTCGTGGCCATGGAATGAGGAGGTGGGTGAACCGTGACCCGCCTGCTGCCACACGTCGATACGCGGCCCATCAATCTGCCGTACTCACTTGCCCGCCGCCACGCCGTAGTACTTGTCCGCGATCAGCCCGCCCGCCAGTGTGCCGTACGCGATCAGCTGTACGCCGTACGCCTGCGCCGCCTGCTGCATGTACAGCGCTGGCCGCCGGTCAATGAGCGAGTACTGCACCTGGTTGCTCACCACCCCCACGCGCGCGTCCATAGCCTGTGGGTGTATGTTTTGGTGTGTGGTTGTGTGTGTGATTTTGTGTGTGTGATTTTGTGTGTGTCTGTGTGTGTGGTGTCGCGTTGAGGGGCACCAGGGAAAGGGTCGGCACGTGTGTCTGTGTGTGAGGTTGCTTGTGCTTGAAGCAGGGGATCCAGGCTGGATTGGGTACTGGGCACCTGGGCAAGGGGTGGCGGTGGTGAGCGGCTCGGCGTGGGACCACCAGAGCACACGCCGCCAAAGGAGCGCCCATAAGGTCTACGTCATAGAAGTAGGATACTGCTCGGACCTAAACCACCCGGACAAACGGGCAGAGAAACTGCAACAACATGAGGACCTCGTTGCCGCTCTCCGCGACGCAGGCTGGGACGTGATGTACAGCCCAGACACTGTAGTTAGCCTTGGCCATACCGGCACGGTCACACCCCACCTTCATGCCCTCCTCAAAACACTAGGATGCCCCACGCAGTCCGCACACCACACATGCCGTAAACTAGTTCAGCACGCCGTCCACACCACAACCGCCATCACAGCCCTCCGCCGCGAAATCTACAGCCACAAATGGCCCGGGAGACCACCATAAAACCGTATGACCCGCTGTGGGAAAGGGGCCAGGCCCAGTACGCCTAGGCGCACTGGCAACCTCCCCTCTCTCACTTGGGGGACAGGGGCTCAGCGGCGGAGACCATCTATGCGGTGGTCTCTCATGCCCTCACGCCCCTACCTCCGCAGAACACGCCCTGTCATGCAGGGAGTCCCTATTCTTCTTATTATTATTCTTGGGACCACCAGAGGGCGGGGGGACGCCGGCGGTGGGGATGAGCGGGGATGAGTTTGGGAGCGTGTCCGTGCCGCACGCTGTGGGGTCATGGTTGAGGGCGGCTGTGTGGGATCTAAAGCAGTGTAGTATCAACATCATAAGTACCCAAGCACGCACACGCACCTTGGCCAGCGACGGCACATCGAAGTTGCACAGCCCAATGTGACCGATCATGCCTTGCTCCCGCAGCTCCTGCAGGTGCGGGGGTTGGGATTGTTTGCGTGACGCATCGCGTCAGTAGCGGAAATAATTACCGCCGCATACGCGCACAGCATAGACGCAAAGCCGCATGAGCAAAAGTAGCAGCACGCACAGCAGTAGCAGCGGCAGTAGCACTCATCATGCGCTACGCACCGCCAGCCACTTCAGCACGTCCAGCCACTTCCTGTGACGAGTAGCAACAGACATACCAGCACCGTGTGTGTCAACATTCATTACTAGTTCGGCACTCCTCAGCGCCCGCTGAGCCCCTCCCCTTGTCTTCCTGCCCCATTCCCCATTTGCATCTTCTCACTCGCCCACATCTTCATGCGCCCTTCCCTCATCCCCGTCCCATCCCCGTCCCACCCCCGACCCACCCCCAACCCCAAACCCACCCACCCACCTGTACCGGGCTGTGTCGGCCCACTGCAGCTGCACCAGGTCCACCCGCTGGCGGCCCGTGCGCACCAGGCAGCTGCGGACGGCCTGGGGGGTGGGGGTTGTAGATACCAGCCCAAATTAATCCGAACCCAATGCGATTGGGGCGAGGAAGAGAGCGTGGCCTAGGGGGATGATGGTGGTGGTAGTGATGGGAGGAGGAAGCGCCGGGGTGGGTTGGAGGCACGCAGCACCCAGCACAAACGCCACCACCACCGAAGACGGCCACCGCATCAGCAGAAACAGCGCGGCGCGGCTGTCCCCTACCTACGAATGCTTCTCCTGGTTTGCTTCTTACGGTACTCTTAGTTCTCATGGGATCATGCAAACAAACCTGCCCAACCAACCCGCCTAGCCCACCTTCCTTCCCCGGCCAGCCGCGGCGGTCGACCCCGCGCCGTGCCAGCAGACAGCACCACCGCACACGCTCTCACGTGCTCCACCCACCCCTCCTGCCCCCCACCCACCCAAACACGGACTCCACCTACCCGTACTGCCCCATCCACACACACACACACACACACACACACACACACACACACACACACACACACACACAGACAAACACACACACACACACACGCACGCGCGCCCCCACTCACGTACTCCACCAGTGTGCGGCTGACGCCCGCCATCTGCTCCTCATTGATATACGACAGCTTGGTGGCGATGGTGGTGGCGGGCGAGTTCCAGGGGTGCAGCCGCAGGTACTGCCCGATCTGTGTGCGCGTGTGTGCAGATGTACGGCGTGTGTTGAAGAGCACACGGGAAAGTAAGCGCAAAGACTGTGCACGCGACACAGCAACGCGACTGACTGGTGTGTATGTATGACGTGGGTGTGCGGCGTGTAAGGCACAAGAAGGGGCAAACATCCGCGCGCCTGTGCAAGCGATGCGATGCGGTGTGGCGCCCACGACCCCAGAGCGCAGCGGAGGGGCAGTTAGCGGAGCCACTCGCCGCCACCGGCCACCCGCCGCGCATGCCTAGATAGCCCTTCACTCCACAGCAGCACAATCGCCCACCCGTTCCTCCCGAAACACACACACACACACACACATACACACCCTGGCATACACTGTCTTATCGCTATGTTTTCCTTGTGCTCTTTAAAACACACACACACACACATACACGCCCACACAATTCCACCTACCAGCGCCTCCGCCGGGCCGTAGTTGTCGGCTGTGTCCAGGCTGGTGATGCCGGCGCGCGCAAAGGCCGCCAGGTCCGATACAGCCTCGCCGCCGCGCGTGCGGTCTGCGAGGTGGTGCGGCGCGCAGCAGTGCTGTGTGCTTGGCGTGCCCTGGGTTTTGAGGCCCTGCCTTGCCTTGCCTAGGCTGCCCGGCCCCGTGCTCCGCGCCCCGCGCCCTGCCACCCTAACCCAAGCCCACCGGCCCGCTAGCCCCAGCCCAGCAGCCACCCAGCCCACCGGCTCCCCCAGCCCATGGCCCCGCCCTGCTACTCCCTGCCATGCCATGCCGTGGCGGGCTCCGCAGGAAGCTAGGGGCCCCGCGCGCCCGCCCCCGAACCCCGCCCGCCCGCCCGCCGACCTGTGTACGAGTCGCCGGTGTGTCGGCCGCTCAACTGCCACGTGCCGCGTATGACCTGCGGACACGGGGCAGCGGTACGGTGTATACGGCACATGTACGGTACATGTACATACAGCAAACCCCACAGCCCAACGCTGTCCAACCGTCGCTGGTCCGTGCGCAGGCCGGGCTTAGCCTTCCTCCCAAGCCGCAACCCTCCGCACGCACCACCGCATGCACCACCCCTCGAGGCCGTGGCATTGGCATGTCCGCATGCGGCACCCATGCACGTGTCCGCCCCGGGGGTCAGCGCCGCACCTTGCTGACCCGCAGCCCCGGAGCCAGCGCAACGGTCGGCACCGCCGCCACCGCCCGCCGCTCCCGCCGTGGCTTGGGCGGCGGCTGGTCGTCCTCGCCCGCCGCCGCCCCCGCCGCCAGCGCGGCGTCTCGCTCCAACTGCCCTGCCGGCGACGTCGCCTGAGCCCCGAACCGCCTGCCACTGCCGCCCTCGTCGGCTCGGGAGGGGGCCACGGGCAGAAGCGGAAGCGCCGCCGCGGCGGCGGCGGCGCCGAGGGAGAGCGCCACTGCCCTCCGGCTGGAACTGCCTGGGGGGCAGCTGGGGGGCACCCTAACAGGCGGTGGCGGTGGCGGTGCCTGAGCCTCTCCGGATGTTGTTGCACTGGCACTGGCAGCAGTGGGAGGTACTACATCTAGTGAGCTGGTGCGGGCGTTGCTGGCAGCGCTAGGACTAGAGACTGGGTTCAGCCGGTCGGCGGAGGCTCGGGCCGTGCACCGAGCCAACCGCACGCCGCTGTCGGGGCCAGCGAGGACAACACCCCGCAGCTGGCATGGCGGGCCCGCATAACGCGAGTGCGTGGCACTTGTAGTGCGTCTATATGAATGGCAGCTATTAGCACGGACGTGGGCTGAGACGGCCATGCCGATTCTTCGTGCTGCTGAGCCCACGTAAAAGGGTATCGACGTTTTCTACGTCTGCATGATGCTATCAATATAAAGTTACAGTGCCGCAATTGGGTGCGCGACGTTTCCAGCCGCCTAAACTTTTTAAGCCCAGAGCAGAAGCCCCAAAGCCAGATAGCTTGCAGTCTAATGTGCTTTGCATCGCTGCGATGCCATATATTTACCTGACATGCATTTGTGCACTGGATCCAGGCTGGATTCGACTGCTGCGACCCCGGCTGCGGCACGCCCGATGCCCTCGGCCCTCCCCCTTCCCAATGGCAGGCATTGCGCCACTGCGTCCCTGCATCAGTTCAGGCAAACAGCAGTCAAATCATGACCTACTTGACATGATGCTAGCTGTCTGGTTTGGCACCACGCTGGCCACTCCGTGCACATTTGGCCCGTACATCCGGGGCAGGCGTTGCTCCTTGAACCTCTGTAACAATGCGCACGCCTGGAAGCTTGCTCCCATCATGCGCAACTGTGCATTGCATGGGTCGCGGGGGCAGCTCACCGGCCGTGCGAATATTAGGACGGCAGGGCAGGCACGGTGGACGGCGGGGATGCACTGGCCGAAATAATGAGGGTTTGGCGGGTTCATGTGCCATAGCCCCGCTGCATTAGATAAGATTATAGAATCAGGGTAACATCTTACATTACCGCTCGCTGCACCATCAAGCGTGCGCAGCGGCTGTGTAGTCTCGGAGCCTCTCCTGGCGCACGCGACGCCGCAGAATGTCTGAATAACCAAGTAGCTGGCTTACTTTGCATTGTAACACACAGACCATCCTACCGAGCGTTAACGCAAAGCGAAAATGAGCCAGCATCCGGGCATCTCAGTAACTTTGCACTTCTCGGTGGCATACCCAACGCAATGGGGGCAATGTATCCTACTTGCTGGCTCGGGAGCGCTGCTGGGCGGTCTGGAGTGGTCAAAAGCGCGGCAGCTTTCGTGCACAAACGACAAGGACCTCATCGTTTGGGAAGCGACGATAGTGCTGCCATGGAAGCCTTCCTACACCTACAAATACGCTCTGGTAGGCATACGGCCGGGGGGCGACGGTCAGCGCATGTTTCGCTTTGATTGGCGGCCTTTTCACAACTTCACCAACGACGGCTGCCACGTCGTCCTGACTTGTGCAGGCACGCGCAAAAGAGGATGACACGAGCGGCCCTAGCGTGCACGGGAACTGGATTATTGAAAAGGAGGACGCAGCTGGGGAGCGGACGGTCTGGCTGCCTGAGGGCCTGCAGGTGCGCGCGCAACGCTCGCAGGCAGCAGGCTGATGTGGCTACGAATTCCGGTTTTGTGCGAGGCGGGCGAGAATATGGGGACGGGGCTGTGGAAGTAGGTCCAGGGTTTGGGGCATGCTGGCGTTGGCACGCCCAACCCGTACAGCTGCGTACGGCACAGAGACTGTGTCGGGCAACCCGGGCAAGGGTGCGGGGGCACCACGCAGGACAGCTCCCAAACGGAGCACACCACGCCGCGCCACCCATTCCCATCACCGTTTCAGCGTGTGCCCGGGGCCACTCCGTCACCCCTGTCCCGCCTCCCCGCTCCCTTATGCCGCACTTTCCCACTCCTGCAACTTGCCAAACCCCCTTCCCCTCCCTTTCCTCCCCTTGCAAACCCCCCTTTTCCCGCCCGCCCCTCCCTCCTCCTTGTCCAGGGCGGTGAGCTGGTGGAGGTGGTGGACTCGTGGGTGGACAAGTCGCACCCCGCGGCCCTGATGGCCAGTGCGGCATTCACCAAGGTGCGTGCGGGTCTGACTCCTGGAGGGCTGGGGACGGGTATTATCGCGTGTCACGCGCTCAAGCCCCCTGTCGTATCCGCGAACCCCGATCTGCGGGCAACTGGCCGCGCCCCTCACACACCAGACCACACCGGTAGCGCACAGCTCCAACCCATTCGTACGCATCCACGCCTTCCCACTCCTCCTCTCCTTCCCACTCCTCCTCTCCTTCCCACTCCTCCTCTCCTTCCCACTCCTCCTCTCCTTCCCACTCCTCCTCTCCATTCCTTGCCCCCCTTCGTCTGCAGTCTCCAGTGCATCCTGTACCGCTTCCCAACCACCATTACAAACCCCCCTTCCCTCTCCCCGTCTGCTATACTACTGTTCCTGGCTACGCCTTCACTTCATATAGTAATCGTGAATGTGACTCCCCCCCTCCCTGCCCAGGTCCTGTTCTCCCACAAGTCGCTGGTGCGCACGGGCGGACTGCCGCTGGACGCCCGCTGCAGCCCCGCACCCGGGGAGACGGTGGTGCGGCTGCAGGTGCGCGGGCGTGTGTGTGCGTGTATGTGTGTGTGTGTGGGGGGGGGTGCGTGTGCGTGTATGTGTTCGAGGATGCAGCCAGGAGCGGGGAAGAGGGGCGGAGTTCAGTGGAGGACACATGGGTTTGCGAGACACCCTCTCCCCGCGGCGCCGGTCCGACATCACCTACTTGCTCTGTTGCTCAGTAGTCATGTAGTAGTGCGCCTCCTTCTCCCTGTCAAAGCATAGGCCACGCTCTCCTCCTCGCTCTTTTGCATTGGGTTCGGTTCAGTTTGGGCTGGTATCTTCAACCCCTCCCCCTTCTGCTCTTCCCTGGAGGAGCTCGCACTGCATGCCTGGGTTGGATTACTATTCCGAATTGACTGCTGGGACGTAGTTCATTGGGCTCGGCCAAACAAGTTCCCCTTTCTTCCCCTCTACCCCCAGGTTGCTGACTTCCAGCTGGAGGACGGCGAGGCTGTGCTTGTGACGGGCGGCATCCCGCAGCTGGGCAACTGGCAGCCGGACCAGATGTGCCAGCTCACGGGTGGGGCGGAGGGAAAGAGGGAGGGAGGATACTGGAGAAAGAGCACCGGAGGGAGGGAGGGAGAGGTCGGTTGATGTGCTGAGCCTATGTGTGTCGGTCCCAGTCCCGCATGACTAACACCGCCTAACACGCCATACATGTGTAACCCCCTCACGCGCCCTTGGTGATGTGTTTGTGCCTGACGCACGCACGCTCACAGAGACGCACACGCCCTTCTGGGAGGCGGAGCTGCGAGTGCCCTACTCCTGCTTCCCCTTCACCTACAAGTACGCCATACAGACCGCGGAGGGGCTGGTGCTGGAGGTGAGGGGGCAGGGGGGGGGGCAGTAGGATGGGTTGTCAGCGCGTAGTGTTCACAACCGTTTTACCGAGACCTAGAACCAGACGCTGGGTCGACACGGCGTCCGGGTTATCACTCGCTAGCTGCTGACTGCTCTCCCCCACTGCCTACCTCGCAACACTTCTCTGTACCATCCTTGCAAATCCCCCACTGCCTGCTGTCACCTGCTGCCTGTCACCTGCTGCCACCTGCTGCTGCCCCCCCCCTCCAGGTGGGCGAGCCGCGCCTGGCCTGCCTGCCCGCCTCCGCCAGTGTGGGCGCGCCCACGGTCATGGTGCGACACGACGGCTACTTCAGGTGCGGGAGGGGGGCTGGGGGCGTGTGGAGGGGGTGGAGGGGGTTAGATCTGAACCAATCCCATGAGGAAGCAGAAGCGCTGCAAGGAGAAGCTGCAGCCGCATATGCGAGCTACTGTACGTCACCATAGGTCGCCGGGCGAGTTTGCGCAGTGCAGCGGCAGGTGGACGTCGCAGTCCAGAGCAGCTCCGAAGTCATGTCAGGAGTGCGAGCCGCGCGCGGAGCCGCGTGGAGGGGGGAGGGGGAGGGGCGAGGAGGCAGCGCACGGATGGGGCAAGAAGGCGGCGGAGGAGGGGGCGCTTCCCACACGGCCGCTTTCGACGCGGCTCCACCCCGTGCACGTTGCAACGCAAACACACACACACACACACACACACACACACACACACACACACACACACGCACACACGCACTCCGGCGTCGTCTGGACTTTCGTTTCATTGTAACACACACATACACATACACACACAGCTTACATCTGCTCACACGTGTGCACACACCCACACGCAGGCGCGACCGGCACTGGCGCGGCGCGGGTGTGGCTGTGCCTGTGTTCAGCCTGC
This sequence comes from Chlamydomonas reinhardtii, assembly GCF_000002595.2. Classification (NCBI taxonomy): domain Eukaryota; kingdom Viridiplantae; phylum Chlorophyta; class Chlorophyceae; order Chlamydomonadales; family Chlamydomonadaceae; genus Chlamydomonas; species Chlamydomonas reinhardtii. The sequence goes on along the minus strand of NC_057005.1, from coordinate 3,530,496 downwards.
GCAGCCAGCACTCGGTGGGCGTGGGCGAGTTCCTGGACCTCATGCCGCTGGTGGACCTGGCGGACAGGTGGGGGGGAGGGAGGGAGGAGAGGAGGGAGGAAAGGAGGATTGGGGTTGTAAGTACCAGCCCACACAAGGGGGGTTACATTCATGATTAATTTCGGAAGTGGTAGGCGGTAGACAGCATAGGGGGACAGGGGGGGGCAGGGTGGACCTGGCGGACAGGTGGGGTGGGGGGTGGGGTCGTGAATACCAGCCCAAGCCAAACCAAATGAAACTGAGTGAGCAGCAGAGGCAGAGGCGGCAACAGGGGGGAGAGGGGGGAGAGAGGAGGGGGAGGGTTGGGTGGCAAGCGGGGTCAATGAGGGTTGTGGAGCGCAGTCCGGAAGAGGGTCTGTTTACTGTCGCATGCGTGTATTGCCATGCGTGTGTTGCCATCCATGGCGCGATCTTTCATGGCGTGCCGCAATCTTTCCAACCCGCCGCCGTCGTACGCCGTCGTACGCCGTAACACCGCCCGTACGCCGCCGCAGGTCTGGCATGCGGCTGATCCAGGTGCTGCCGGTCAACGACACGTGTGTGTACGGCACGTGGTACGACTCCTACCCCTACTCCACCCTGTCCGTACACGCGCTGCACCCCCAGGTGTGGCGGCCGTGGGGTTGAGGGGTTTGCGGGGGGGGGCGGACGGCTGTGGCACGGTATGACACACGACCTCGTGACCTCGCGGCTCTGGAAGTACGGAAGTTGCGGCAGTGCGGCCGCGGTGACCGTGGCTTTCTATTTCGCGGTGGTCGCGGCATTGAACCAGCCTATCGACCGCACCGCGCCCACACACTTCTCTCCCACTCTCCCACTCACTCCTCCCCCACAACTTTCTCACACCTCTCACCATGTGTGATCGCGTGCAGTACCTGGCCCTGCGCGACCTGCTTGCGGAGGAGGGGCAGGAGCTGCCGCACGACCTGGCGGCGGAGGTGGGGGGGGGGGGGTTGGGAGGTGTGGGGTGGGGGCGGGAGGGGGGTGGGAGGTGGCGGTGGGGATGGGGGTTGGGAGGTGGGGGTGGCGGGGGGGGGGGTTGTAGCCATTCATGCGAACGGTGTTTGTATCAAAGATTGAAGTGCCACTTGGGGGGGCGATGGCAAGAGCAGTGGCTGCAGGTGGGGTCGGGTGTCAGGCTAGTCATGCACAAGGGGAAGCGTGCAAGGTGTCGGGTAGGAGAGACACAATGCAGGGCGGGGCAGGAGGTGGCGGCGGAGGCGGGGGGCGGCGATAGGAATTCGCAAGGGAGGGTCTGAGTGGGAGGGGCTGGGGAGTCGTGGACATGCCACGTGAGTCATGCCACGCGACATGACGTCAGCCTCATGCGCCCCACCCTCCGGCTTCGTGCCTTCCCTCGACCTCCTCCTCCGCTCCGCATGCACAGCTGCACAAGGCTCGGCGCGAGCTGGACAAGCCGGCGGTGGACTACGAGGCCACCATGGCCTTCAAGAGCGCCTTCGTCAAGAAGGCGAGGCAGCGGGGGGGGAGAGCGGGTCGGGACTTGAGCAGGTGCCTGAGGGTAGCGGATCACACGTGTCAAGGGGTTGGGGACGTGGGGCAGTGGGGTAGTGGGGGGGACTGGGAATCAGGCCGGGGTCCGGACTGCGCGTTCGGAGAGGGGCGGGCTGTGAACCTGGCTGTCTTACCCCACGTCCTCACACGCCCTTTCGCCCCCCCACCTGCACCACCCCACCCCACCCCACAGGTGTACGACCGCTACGGCCAGGGCACGCTGACCAGCCCGGCCTTCGCGGCCTGGTTCGGCGAGAACGCGCACTGGCTGCGGCCCTACGCCGCGTTCTGCTTCCTCAGGGACATCTTCCAGGTGCGCGCGGCGGCGTGGTGGCGGTAGTGGTGGTGTGGCGGTGGGCGCGGCGGCGATGAGGGCGGTGGTGGTGAGGAGGAGGGAATGCCGGGGGTACATGGGATGGTATCGTCATTGACACGCATCCATACACGTACACATATGCGCATGTACCCACGCGCACACACACACACGTGCACACATTCACTTACGCATGTGCAGACGGCTGAGCACTGGCGCTGGGGCGCGCTGTCCTCGGGCAGTGACGAGGTGGTGGACCGACTCACGCGCCCCGGGGGGGAGTTCTACCCGCGCATGCAGGTGGGGGCGGGACTGTGGCTGGGTGGCTGAATGCGTGCCGGAGGGTGTGCCTGAATGCGTGTGCCTGAGCGTGTGCCCGAGTGTGTGCTCGAATGAACGGGATGGGAGTGGGAAGATAGGCGGGGATGGGTGCGGGCGGCGCGTGGGTGCGGAAAGGAATTGTGTTTCGGCTGCTGCGGGAGTTGATCTTAAGCAGCCGAGTGCTCCCACCCAGCTGGTGTGACGCACCCGCTCGCCCTCTCCCATCCGCCCCTGCTCTCCTCCCCTCGTGCTCCCTACCTCCCCAAAGATTGCCACCACTTCTTTTACCAAGTATGAAGGTCTAATCCAGAACGTTCGCTTCATTGTGTCCCCCTCCTCCTGTGCAGCTGACCTACTACACCCAGTTCCACCTGCACCGCCAGCTGCTGCGAGCCTCGCAATACGCCGCAGCCAAGTGAGGAGGAGGGGGGGGCGGGGAGGCGGGGGCGCTGGGCAGGGCATAGGGCACAGGGCGGTGGCAGGGCAGCGTCGTGCATCCTGCCTGGCCTCGCACCACCGTACTCCAACACCGTGCAAACCCCCTGAACGTGAACTTTAACTTGACCACCCGCTCGCCGGCTGCTGCTTCTGACAGCGCGTAACCTCACTCCTTCCAACCTACCTCCCTCGGTCCAACTCCTTCCAACCTACCTCCCTCGGCCGAACCTCCCTCCTTCCGACCTCCCTCTCCCCACCCGCCCGGCTGCTGCTGCTGCCGCTGCTTCAGGCGTGTGGTTCTCAAGGGCGACCTGCCCATTGGTGTGGACAAGCGCTCCGTGGACACATGGCGGGCGCCGCACCTCTTCCGCATGGACAAGAGCACAGGCGCGCCGCCGGACGCCTTCTCGCCAACAGGCAAGGCGCGGGGGGCGACGCGGGGGCGGGGGCGGGGGCCGGGACACGGAGGCGGGCGCGTGGGCGGGGACGGGCACGGGAGCGGGAGCAGGGGCGGGGGCGGGGGCGGGAACGGGGGAATGAGGGCTGGGGCTGAAGAAGAGGAGGAGCGACGGCGGGGGCAGCGGATGCGGGGCCGCCCCGCCAGCCCTCCATCCCACCCGCATCCCAACCGACGCACACACACACACAACTCCCCCCCACACACACACATACACAAACACCACACGCACGCACGTGACCCCACAAATCACCCACACCCACACCCGCCCGCAGGCCAGAACTGGGGCTTCCCCACCTACGACTGGTCCGCCATGTCCGCTGACGGCTTCGCCTGGTGGCGCAGCCGGCTGTCGCACCTGGCGCAGTATTTCACAGCCTACCGCATTGACCACGTGCTGGGCTTCTTCAGGATATGGGAGGTGCCGGGGGACTGCGTCACGGGTGAGAACACGGGTAGTGGGTGGTGGGGTGGTGGGGAAGCGGGGCGGGTTTGTAGGTACCAGCCCAAAGTGAACCGACCCAGCGGGGCCGGGGAGGGGGGCTGGGTGTTGGGGTTGTCCTCACCATTTCAGAGACAGGAGGATGCATAACAAGGCAAGGGGAGGTTGGGAGTAGAGGGTTGAGGATTTGAACGCCACGAGGGGGCTGTGGGGGCGGCGATTCAGAGCGATGTAGCAATGAAAAGCATGAACAAGTGACATCACACACAAACACTCCCAACCCCCACCCCACTTCGTCTGCAGTCCTCAATGCATCCTGTACCGCTTTGCCAACCACCGCTGCAACAACCCCAAACACACACACGCACACACACAAACACACACACACACACACACACACACACAAGCACAAACACACACACACACAAGCACACACACACACAAGCACACACACACAAACACACACACACACAAACACACACACATTCTTTGTTTAACACACACACACACGCGCGCGCGCGCGCCCCCAGGCCTGCTGGGCTACTTCCGGCCCAGCCAGCCACTGACCAAGTCCGAGCTGGAGCAGCGCGGCGTGTGGGACACCGAGCGCCTGGTCAAGCCGCTCATCACCGAGGCCGCCCTCAAGTAGGGAGGGGGGGGCAGGGCGGGAATTGAGCACAGGCAGAGACTCAGGGGGCTCTATGTTCCAATAAGGGGGGCGGGGCGGCGGGGGGCAGGGCGGGGAAGCGGGGGCGGGCGGGGCGGATGTGGAGGAGCGGGCGGGGGGTCACGCCCGTCGCGTGTCATAGGTCACGCCACACACTGCAGACACGATGCCTTACACACCTCACATCACACACACACACACGGTCGGCTGCGGTAAGTATACTCTGAAGGTAATCCGCGGCCGTAATTCTGCATCGCATACACTGTCCTACGCGTAATGTTTTCCTTGTGCTCTTTAACACACACACACACACACACACACCTTTTCCTTGTGCTTTGTAACGCACCCCTCACACACACACACACACACACACACACACACACACCATACACACTCGCGCCACGCAGGCAGCTGTTCGGCGAGCGGTGGGAGGTGGTGGCGGCCACCTACCTACTGGAGGACGGACCCGGCAAGTACAAGTGAGTGGGCGCCGCGCGCCGGGACGGGGGGGGGGCGGTGAGGTGGGGGTGGAGGGGTGGAGGGGGCTGTACATACCAGCCCAAACCAAACCAAACCCAATGCAATAGAGCGAGGAGGAGGGCGTGGAGCGGGGGGTGGAGGGGGGGGTGTAAATACCAGCCCGACTAAACCGAACCCAATGCACTGGAGGGGTGGGTGTGGGGGTGACAAACAGCCCGGGTTCGTCGACATCGTCCTCCACCTATGCACCATCTCGCCGCCGAGCGTCAGATGTGGGTTTTGAAGCACACCGCGCCGCCACACAGATGCTTGTCGCCGATGTCTAGTTAGCCGGCACGACCCCATGTTTGCTATTCGTTGTGTGCCCATCCTCCGTCCGAACACCTCTCCCCCACTCCAATCATCTCGTCTTGGTCAATCAAGCATACAATCCCCCACCCCAACTGCGCTTACTCGTACTTACACTTCTTCTTACTTAAGCTTCCTCTTACTGAATCATGAATGCAACCCCAACCTCCACTGCAGGCTGCGGCCGGCCTACTCCAGCGAGTGCGCCATTGCGGCCATCCCGCTGCGGCCCGACTCGCCGGCCTGGCTGGTGCGGGAGGTGGAGGAGACGCGGGCGGGGCTGATGCGGCTGCGGCAGAATGTGGTGCTGCTGGCAGACCCCGAGGACCCGGAGGCGTTCCACCCCCGGTGCGCGCCAGGCTGTGGGGTTGCCATGTTTGAGGTTGCGGTGCTGTTGTGGGGTTGTTGGTGACGGTGCTGTGGAGGGTGTGGGGTGTGGGGTGTTTGAGGTTGTTGGTGGCGGTGGTGTGGTGTGGTGTGGGGTGGGGTGTGGGCGTGCGTTCCATCCCAGGTGCGCGGTACTGCGCTGTTTGAGGTTGTTGGTGGCCGCGGTGTGAGCTGTGCTGATGCTTACTGAATGCATGGCCATGTATGCATCGGGGGTGAAGGGCATGTCAGTGCAGGCAAGGCCGCCGCCTTGACTTACTTGAGACGCACCGCCGTCCTCACTCCCTCACAAACACACACACTCCCTCACACACACACACACACACACACACGCTTCCCCACCCGCACAACCACCCACACATAATATCACACACAATCACAATCACAACACACACGCAATCACCCGCGCCTCCACAGGTTCGGGCTGATGGGCACCAGCAGCTACGCCGCGCTGCCGGCCCCCTGGCGCGCCACGCTGCGGCACATGCACGATGACTACTTCTACAGGTGGGAGAGGCGGAGGGGGAGGCGGGGAGGTGCAGGAGGGGAAGGGGGCAGAGGGGTGGGCTAGGAGCGGAGAGGGGGACGGCACGGGGGAACGGGTTGAGTCGGGGGTTGTTCAAGGCTGTCGTGATGTGCTTTTGCGTGGCCCCTGCTTCATGTCTGTCACACATTTCACTGTCATCACCACTACCACCACCACCACTGACTACCGACTACTGGGCCCCTCCCCGCAGGCGGCAGGAGGACGTGTGGCGGACGTCGGCCATGTCCAAACTGCCCGCACTGCAGGTAGGTGTGCGTGGGTGGGTGGGTGTGGGTGGGTGGGTGGGGTTGAGTGCGGGTGGGTGGGTGGGTGGGTGGGTGGATGTGTGAGTGTGTGGTCGCGTGCGTGTGTGTGCATATGCGTAAGCGTCCAAGGGGGCTGGTGCGTGTGGGCGGCGTGTGGCTGCAGACGTGGCAACAGCCGTGTGTGCGTGCGTGGGCGGTGGGCAAGGCGAGGGTGGGCCGGTGGGGTTGGGGGTTGGGCGGGTCGTGACGCCAGTCCGCGCACTGCCAGGCATCTGCCTTGGCTTGGCAGCTGTTATGAATGTCATGGTTCTACCCGGCTGCTTACGCCGTCCCTCTCAGTCATTCGCTTGCCCCAAATGCCAACCCCGTGTCTCCCCCTGCCTCGCTCGCCCCCGCCCCCCTTTCATCACGGACGGCCATTTAACTCCCTCACCATTCCCCTGCTTGCATCTTGTTCCCGATGTTTTTTACCTTGCACCCCCCCCCCCCCCCCGGGCTGACTTCTCTGTACCAATCCTTGCAACCCCCGCCCCCCAGGCCGCCACGGACATGCTGGTGTGCGGCGAGGACCTCGGGTTCGTGCCGACCTGCGTGCCGCCCGTCATGAAGGTAGGTGCTTCCCCCCCCCTTCTCTGTACCAATCCTTGCAACCCCCCCCTCCCGGGCTGACAGGAGGAGCGGGAGGAGGAGCAGGTGCTGGCAATGCAGTCCTGTGCACTCTTGCAACCCCCCACCCCAAACCACACACACACAATCACACACACACAATCACAATCACAAACGGCTACCCGCAACCACACACGCGCGCACACACCCACACATACACAAACGGCTACCCCCAACCACACCCACTCACACACACACACACAAACGGCTACCCCCACTCCCCCACCCCCACTCCCACCCCCACACACCCCACCACCGCCCTCAGGAGCTGGGCCTGCTGGGCCTTCGCATCCAGCGCATGGCCACCGAGCGCGACAAGGAGTTCAACAACCCCGCCGCCTACCCCTACCTCACAGTGGCCAGCCCCTCATGCCACGACGTCACGCCCCTGCGCGCCTGGTGGGTACTGGGTGGGCGTGGGGATGAGGGTGGGGGCCACCAGACCACCACCAGACCACCACCTCACCACCGCCTCATCACCAGACCACGCGACTGGCGGCACGGCCAGCACACTGTGTGTGTGTGTGTGTGTGTGTGTGTGTGTGTGTGTGTGTGTGTGTGTGTGTGTGTGTGTGTGTGTGTGTGTGTGTGTGTGTGTGAGTGTGTGTGTGTGTGTCGGGCGCGCTGTGTCGCCCACTCACCGCCTCACCACCCACCTCGCCTCCCACCACCCCCAAACCCGCCCATTAAAATACAACCTCCCCTTGCGCACAGGTTCGAGTCCGACCCGGAGCGCGCCGAGCGCTTCTACTACCACCAGCTGGGCGGCTGCGGCCCGCCGCCGCCCACCTGCGGCCCCAACGTGGTGCGGGCGGTGCTGCAGCAGCACATCAACTGCCCCTCCATGCTCACCATATTCCCGCTGCAGGTGCGGGGCGGGGCTGGGGAGGGGCGGGGCTGGGGCGGGGAGGGGCGGGGCGGGGAGGGAGGGAGGGAAGGGGGTAGGGAGGGAGGGAGGAAGGGAAGGGGGTAGATGGAAGGGGGAAGGGGGGGAGGGACAGGGAGGGAGGGACAGGGAGGGACAGGGAGGGACAGGGAGGGACAGGGAGGGAGGGAGGGGACTTCACGGACATCGGTAACGCGCCTGTTGTACTTCCTGCTGCGCCTTCACTCCTTAATTGATCATGGATGAATGTACCCCCACCCCCCGTCTACCACTTCCTTAACTAGTCATGAATGTAACCCCCCCGCCCACCCCCCACCAAAGGACCTGATGGCCCTGTCCTCCGAGTACGCCTCCCAGCGGCCCAGCCAAGAGGAGGTCATCAACGACCCCACCGTGCCCAAGCACTACTGGCGCTTCCGCATACACACGCCGCTGGAGGCGCTGCTGGCCGACTGCGACTGGTTGGCCACCATCGCGGGTGAGGGGCGGCGGAGGGGGAGTTGTAAACACCAGACCAAACTAAACCAAAACTAGCGAAAACGAGCGGAGCACAGGCAGGGGCGTTAGTTGCAAGCGGTAATACTTATGGGATGTGGGCCGAGGCGGCGTGGAGCAGCAGGGCGAGCGGCGCCGGGGGAGGGGGTACACGGCAGATACAAGCCCAAACTGAACCGAATCAGGGGGGGTTGGGGAGGGTAGCCGTTCATGGGATCGGAGGGAGCAGATCACAAGTATGAAATGCCGACGGGGGGTACCGTAGTTTACTCCAATGAATTTGGGGGGAGGCTTGAGAGTCTGGGGGCTTGTCGGGACCTTAGCCGCTTTCCCACACCAGCAGCCCCGGTTTCCTAGCCCCAACCCAACACCTTGCACTCCACTCCAAAATCCCCATACCCACCCCAACGGCTTCGTCTGCAGTCTTCAGTGCCGCGCCTGTACCGCGCTTCCAACCATCTTTGCAACCCCTGCCTTTCCCAACTACCACACCAACCTCCAACTACCTGCAGAGATGCTGGTGCTGGGCGAGCGCGCCTCGCCGATGGTGCTCATGGCAATGTCACTGGGCGGTCTCGCCATCATGGACGGTGTGGCGGGGGCGCCGGGAGGCGGCGTGGCGGGAACCATGGCGGGCGCCGGCAGTGGAGTGCCCGTGGCGGGCCTGGTGGCGGCGGAGGGGCTGGGCGGCGGCGCGGCGGCCGTGCCGCCGCCGGCGGCCTACCTGCCGGCGTACACGCCGCCGCCGCAGGGGCAGACGCAGCCGGGGCAGTCGGGGAGCGTGTATGTGGGTGCAGGTGGTGCGGGAGGTGGTGGAGGTGGTGGTGGTGGTGGTGGTGGGGCCGGGAGCGGGCCGGCGGCGCCGGATGCGAACGGCCGCGCGCCGCCGCCCATGACGCCGCCCTCGCCTGTGCCGGTGCAGTGAGACGGAGGCGGTGGAGGCGGCAGAGGCGGCGGCTGGTGGGTGCGGTGTGGGGCGGGGACTGGAAGATTGGATTAGGAATTGTGTGCATGTGACGAGGGGATGGAGGAGGGGAAGGCGATGGAGGAGGGGGAGGAGGAGGGGGCCTGCTGCACTGCACTGCAGATTTCTTTGAAAAAACATGTCGTAGGTAAAACGTGGCTAACACACGCAGGACGGAAAGGGGCAAAGGCCGCGCCAGGCGTAGGGCAGGTCGGAAACGGCTCTGGCTAGCGGCCTAGCATCCGGCTCTTGCCGGTTGGCAGTTTTGGAGGAGTGCAGGAGGGGCACGAGTGGCGCGATGCGCACGCGCGGAGGGCACTTTGCGTGTGGGAGCCGGCTGGGTGGAAAGTGTGGAGGCCGGTGCCGGCACTCGTGCCGGCACCGGCCTCCACACCTGCGGTTGCGGTGCGGACGGAAGTAAGTAAGTGATGGGAGCGGAGGAGGAAACAGGCTGCGTGGCGCAATTTGTGAGGACGTGCCGCGGTGGTGACGTGGGCACATGGTCAATTGGGATTTGCCTGAACCACCTGCAGGCAAGTCGGCGGTGTTCATGGTCTGCGAGCCCATTGCGTCGTAGAACGGCGAGGGGGCGTGGTGGGTGTCGTGGGCGACCTGTGAGGCGGCGTGAGGCGGTGAGGAGATCGGGCTCATTGCCGCTCAGCCGTCAGGTTTGTTTGGGGGTTAAGCTGTTGTCTGTCCTGTTTGTTTGTTAGGTCAGTCGAAGAGTTTGAAAGAAGCACGCGTCTTTGTGCAGGTCGTGGTATCGCTGCATTCGCTAGCGTTCAGTATGTGCCGGCCAGTCCGCTGTGGCTGATACGAGCACGGTAGCTGGGCCGGCGTGCGACCGGAGTCCCTGCCGCCGGTTGCTCCACACTATACTATTCATTTTTGATCCCGTTCATAGGTAGAGACTTCGTTTCGTGGTTTCAGATATTGTGCCTAAAACGGCATTGTGCGGGGGAGGGTCGCGTGCTGCTGGCTTGTAGGCTGCAGCAGCAGTTGGGTTGCACAGGGCGGCGGTGTGCTGACGAGGATGACATTGGCGCGCCCGAGGCGGGACGTGTACCGCACCCGGTGTAAAGGAGAGGGGATGCCGTGCCCGATCCGAGGTGGCGTACTGGCGCGTGTTCACACATGTGCACTCGTGTCCTTTCAGGCCGTCTGTGTCAGTACGGTATCCGGGGCGCAGTCGCAGCATGGAAAGGGGGGGGACACAAACGCAGCGAGCTAGGGAATCAACCGGTTGCGAGGAGGAGCCATCTTTCTTGTCCCAGGCTGCCCTCCCTTGATCCCTTGGCCTTGATTGGCCCCCGCCGTGATGGGTACCAGGAGGCGTGGCGCGAGTAAGGCCCGGCCATACAGGTGTCCCGGACTTCCGGAATTGCGGTATGGAGGGCGCGCGAAGGGCGAGACTCTGTGCGCGTGCTGAGGCGATTCCCTGGGAGACGTGGCAGTACAGCCGACTGAAATGGCCCACACCCAAGCAAGCTGCGCTGCCTGCACTCCCTGCAGGTGCCAGTGAGACTTTTCAAGGCCAGCCATCTGGATCCAACACGCTGAGCGTGCCGTACATGCGCCATTCGCGGCCTTCAAACCAAGGGGCACGCTGGATCCAAGGAGACACGTGACACGTCGCCGTTACAGTGTCCGCACGGTGTGCGGTTCAGACACCCGCGTTCAGGCAGGCGCCGCCAATCGCCGCGACAGGGCTGTTGCGGTCCAACGCTAAGGCCCCTGCTTCACCGGTATCCAGTGCTCGTATCTTCCATCTTTTCGACAGAAATTTGCCCCAAAACGCCTCCGGCGGAAGAAAAATTTTGATTCCTGTGGCCAAAAATCTGTGGAAATGCTTCAGGTTTGGAGGGGTCTTTCTGAGATTCGCAGTAGACATTTTAGGGCGTTTCTGTCACTTGTCCGGGCCCAAGGCAAGGGTGACTCAGGAAACTCTATTTACGGCCGTTTCCTGCTGGCACCATGGGGGCACACCAAGATAGGGCAGCCTTCTACTAGGGGAGTCATTCCGTGGGTGGGTGAGCGTGCTGAGCGTGAGGGAGGGCGCTGGGGTTTGGCGTGGGGATGGGCCACGTTTTGCCATGGAGCCATAGAGCCGGTGCTTTTTCAGCAACGAGGGTCGGTTGCCCCCGCACGCTGTAACAGGGGCACATCCCGTGCGGCGGAATATTTTGCTGTGCCGGAGTCGAAACGTGGGCTGGGGGCAACAGCAACCTCACCCCGCATGCTGTGACAGCGGCACGCCGGCACATGCGGTGCGGCGGAATATTTTGCTTTGCCGGAGCCGAAACGTGGGCTGGGGGCAACAGCAACCTCACCCCGCACGCTGTAACAATGGCGCATGCCGTGCGGCGTAATATTTTGCTGTGCCGGAGCCGAAACGTGGGCTGGGGGCAACTGCAGCCGCATATGGCACGCTGCAATAGGACAACCTTGTTTGGCATTACACCGGATGCTCAGTACCAGCCATGGCATGCCTCTGGCCACTCCCCTGGCCTGCCACGAACCGTGCATAGGTCGGGGGCGGAGCCCCCGGAAAAAGTTTTGGGGATGAAAGATGCTCTCGCCTGCTTGCCATGCGGCGGCAGCGGGTTTCTGATAATCAAAGATGCCCTTTCCCGGAAATCTGTCACAGGCGCCGCACCTGCCTTCTTAAGATACGAGCACTGCCGGTATCAGGTTCCCACCACACATGCGCCGCAGCAGCGCGCGAGCACCGCGGCACCTCGCGACGCACCCGCACCTGCACCCGCACCTGCACCCGCACATGCCCGCACCCGCAGGCGTGTGTATCCATTGGATACGCGAGTGGCACTGACTGGAAGCCTTCCTGTTAACCCAGCTCCCACAGTCCGACCCATAGCATGCCACCCCAACACCCACACCATATGAATGCAGCCATCCGCCCTAAGCCGCCCAGAGTCCGCATATGATATAATTTATCTCATCGTTAGTATGTCGGGGTATGTTGTGCTGTTACGTACGTGACGAGCTAGTTAGCAAGAAGGATGAAAAGTGAACAAGAGCGCATTACGCGTTACGGGTTGAGAGTGATGATATGAGTCCTATGACAAGAATGCGACGAATGCGGCACGCTCGCCGCATGCAAGCGACACAACAAGCCCACATCATGAATGCAGCTGCGAGTGCAGCTTAAGAAACGTCCAAGTGTGTAAAGTCCAGTCAACCCAAGGTACGGTAAAGTCAACTAGAAACCTCATCAAACTTCATCCAAGTCAGCGAGAAGCTGGTCCACAGATGACCGTCGGCTCTTGGCGCTGTCAGCCGCCCCCCGGGCAGGCGCCGCCGCCGCCGCCGCCACAGCCGCCGCAGCTGCTGCCGGCGGCGCGCGCTGGCTCTTTTCCCCGTATTTGGTGCTCTTGTTCCCGGCAGCATACTTCGTGCTCTTCTGACCTGCCGCGGCGGCCCCGCTGCCGCCCGGCGCCCCCGCCGCCGCTGGGCTGCCTAGAACCGCCGGCGCTGGCGACGCCGACGGCACCGCCACTGGCGGCGGCACCGCGGGGGAGCCCAGCTTCAGCTGCTGCCCCCCCAGGCGTGAAAGCGCCGCATTCGTCCTGGACGCCGCACCCCCGCCGCCTCCCGCGGCAGTAGCAGCTGTAGCAGCTGTAGCAGCTGCAGCACCCGCACCCGCGCCGCCGGCACTGGTGCCCTGCGAGGCACCGGACGTCGAGCCCCTGCTGCCCGCGACGGCGGCGGCCGTAGCGCCGCCGATGCTAGCGCGCGAGGCGTGTCTGGACATCGCCCCCGCCGCCACCGTCGCCGTCGCGGCGGCGGCGGCACCCGCGTGTTGGCCCCCGCCGCCCTGACCCGGAGCCTGCGCCGCCGCCCCCGCCGTCGACGCGGCGGAGCGGTCCCGGGGCGGCGGCGGCGGCGCCGCCGCCGCCGCCGCGCCCTTACCACCGCCGCCGCCGCCGGTGCCAGTGCCATCCATTGTGGAGATGGGGGTAATGACGGCGGCGGCGGTTGCGACCGGCTGGGCGGCGGCTGGCGGCGGCGGCGGCGCCACCCAGCGCCCGCCGCCGCCGGTGCCGATGGTGAGCGGCGTGGCGTATGCTCCCTCCACACTCATGCGCCGCCCGCCCGGTATGGCGATGCTCTTGGCCGACTGGGCCTCCTGTGCAGGGGCACGTGCATCGGGCCGCAGGCGTGTGTGTATGTGTGTGTGTGTGTGTGTGTGTGTGTGTGTGTGTGTGTGTGTGTGTGTGTGTGTGTGTGTGTGTGTGTGCGTGTGTGTATGTGTGTATGTGTGTGTGTATGTGTATGGTTGTGTGTGTATGTGTATGTGTATGTGTGTGTGTATGTGTATGTGTGTGTGTATGTGTATGTGTGTGTATGTGTGTGTGTGTGTGTGTGTGTTTACAGAATCACTCACGCAACACAATGGTTACCATGACATGACACGCTGACCGCAAACATGTTCATACGCGCTCGCGAACATGCAACCAACCCCCTTCCCAGCGCTCGCCCCTTCCCGCCGCCGCTCCAGCCCGCTCCCTACCTTGAGCGCCGCCACGCCGCTGGTGGATTTGGATCGGGCCGCCGGCAGCGACTTCGTGCCCGCCGGCTTGGACTGCTGACCCGCCAGCACCGCCCACTCCTTGCCGCCGCCTGCAAGCTCCACCTCGCCCCCACCTCCTCCACTTCCACTTCCACCTCCACCTCCGGTGCCCGCCGCAAAGCCTACTTTGCTCTTGCCGCCGGCGCCCATGAGCGTCGCCGGAGCGCGCGTGCTGGCGTGCCCGGCGTCGCCGGCGGCCGCCGCCGTCGCCGCGGCTGCTGCTGCTTTCGTGGCTTTTGTGGATTTACTGCCCATGCTTTTGTTGCCAGATGGCGGCTGCGCCGCCGCCGCCACCGCCGCTGCAGACGCAGATGCAGGAGGCGAGGCAGCAGGTGCAGCCGCCGCCGCCGCCGCCGCAGTGGCCGCAGCGGTGGCCGCAGCGGGTCTGCTGTCGCTAGCTACTCGCGGGTTGAGTCGTGACGGCATCATCCGTCTGAAGAAACCGCCCACGCCACCGCGACCGCTGCCGCTGCCGCCGCCGTCCCCGGCTGCGCCGTCAGAGGCTTCCGCCGCCACCTTGCCGGCGGGTGCCGCCGCCACCGCCACCGCCGCCGCCGCTCCCTTGCCCTTGCCTGACTTGGCGCCGGCACCCACCGCGCCGGCGGCGGCGGCGGCAGCGCCAGCGGCCGTCCCCGTGGCCGCGACACGAGCCCTGAGGTCCACACAAGCCGACAAGCAGCACACATCTTTAGCTGTCTGGGCCTCAAGGCAAATTCACAACCTGCACCGTTTCGTCGCAGGCAGCGCCCTCCCCTCCAGCAAAAACCAGCCAGCAGCTTGCACTCGCCCGCCCGCCACACATACACATCCACCCACCGCCAACACACGGTGCCTGTCACTCACCGCGGCCGCTGCAGCAGCGCCTTGGCCCGCCCCTTGAACCGCTGGAACACGCCGCCGCCGCCCGCCGCCGCCGCGCCCACAGCGACGGCGGCGCCGCCGGCTCGCGGCACCGGCGCCGCGCCCACCGCCCCCGGCCGCATGCCGCTAGCCGCCACCGCCACCTCCGCCTCGATCCGCATCTCCGCCTGCAGACCAGGACAAGTGCGGGGGCCGGGGGCCAGGGGGCCGGGGCCGGCGTGTTTGTGTCAGGCACACGCGCTCATACACACAGGCGCAAGCACACACACACACATACACACACACACACACACACACACACACGCTGCGGGTAGCTGTCAAGGTGTATCGCTTCCCAAGCCCCACAGCCCTCGCCGACCTCCCCGCCTCCCCCTCCCCCTCCCCCCTAGTTTGGCTTGGTTTGGTTTAGTTTGGGCTGGTGTTTACAAACCCCCTCTCACCCCCTCCCCCCCTCAATCCCCCCTCACCCTGTGCAAGCTGAGTGCGGTGTCTCGGTCGTAGGCGATGTCCTGCTCCGTCACGATGGAGGCCAGGTGGCTCCAGCGCAGGCCCAGCGTGTTGGCCTCCTTCCTGGGAGGGGGGGGGGCGGTGTGTGGAGGTGTGCGGAGGTGTGGAAGGTTGGAGGGCTGAGGGTAGTCGCGGGACAGGCGCCACGCTCGGGGATGGTCGTGCTGGGTACCTAATGCCCAGCCATTCCTCCTGCTCAAACTCCCACATACCTCCCTACCTAAACGGCAGGTCCTCTGCAACGACCCGTCCCGCTGCAATTGCTGCTCACGGTTCGATTCCTTAACAACCTCCCCTCCTCCCCTCCCCTCCCCTCCCTCCCCCTCTCCCCCTCAGTCACCTGAACACCAGCATGTAAGCCACGATGAGCGCCAGGCTGAACACCATCTCTATGTACACGGCGTAGCCCAGCGCGTTGCCCAGGCTGGCAAGCACGCTGGGGCACACCTGAGGGGGGGGGTGAGTGGGGGGTGAGGTGAGGTCAGGGGTGTGAGGGGCGGAAAGGTGGTTTGGTAGTTGGGGGGAGAGGTGGGTGGAGACGTGGGTAGAGAGGTGGTGGGTAGTTGGGTGGAGAGGCGGAGAGGTGGTAAGTAGGTGGCTGGAAGTGGCGCAGCTTCGAGGGGGCATTGCACATTGGCAGACCCTGTGTAGTGAAGCGGAGATCCGAATCCCCTGCTATCCCAGCCCGCCGCCTCTCCATGTTAAAACACACACTGCCGTACACCGGCCCTGCCCCTCACCGGCCCTCCCTCCCCCGTCACCGGCCCTGCCCCCCTCACCGGCTGGCAGCAGTAGAGCTGGGTGGTGGACCAGTAGGCGGCCAGGCGCGACTTGCCCACAGTCACCTGCACCGGGGGGGGGTGAGCGGGAGTGAGGGAGGCGGTGGTTCGAGAGAGTGAATGAGGGAATGAGTGAGTGAGTGTGCGCGCATAGGTTCGAGCGGTTTAAGGGAGTGTGTGAGGGTGGGTGTGCAGGGTGGGTGTGGTGCAGGCGGCCCGTGCGCCAGCATGTGCCCACCACAACATCGGTCAACGTCGGCCAACAAACCCAGCCCCGCACCGACCTGCGCGAAGTCGCCGTCAAATGTGACCCGGATGGTCGCATCGCTGCGTGCGGGTGAATGGCAGGGGCAGCCCGGATTGGTGGGAGGCTCAGGCCTCAGGGGATGCAGCCCGGCACAGGGGACGAGGGGTGGGCTCGCGGCGAGCTGGAGAAAGCAGGCACGCCCCGCCGGATGCTGCCACCGCCCCACGGCTTCCAGGATGCCGGTAGCTCTGAATCACCAAAACACCCACGATTGCATTCAACCCCACCCAGCCCGCCCACCTGAAGTACTTGAGCCGCGCCGCCACCTGTGTGGTGGCGGTCTCCGCCATCCGCACCAGCAGGCCCTGAGTCAGCGTGTTAGTGGGCGTGAGTGAGGCCACATACGTGCACGGCACACACGTGCATGGCTATACATGCGCGGTGCAGCTGTGCGGGTCCACCGCGGCAACCGACCGGGCCAACCGACCGCAGACACACCCACACCGTCAAACATTTGCCACACTCTGTACGCACCCATATACGTGTCAAACACACGTACGCACGACCCCGCCCACCTGCCCACCCCTCCACGATTCCTTTCCTTGCCGCACACGCTCACGTGTCTCTTTCACATACACCCAAACACTTGAAGAACACACGCCCGCCCTCCCTCCCTCCCGCACCTTTATGAGCAGTCGGCTCTCGTCCAGCGGCTGCAGCGGCCAGGGCGAGCAGGTGTGTGCGGCGGGGTCACGAGCCAGGCCCGCAAAGCCCAGCCCGGCAGCGCCCAGCCACAGCGCCGGCAGCTCGGACTCGTCAGTGGAGGAGACCTGGCGGTTGGGAGGTGGTCGGTTGGTTGGTACGTGGCGTTTTTGTAGGATGAGATTCTGTGTTAGACGGCTGTTTAAGCGCACTGTTGTCGAGGCCACACCGGCGAGGTGCCCGAACCGTGGCGCCCCGCCGGTGTGTTTCGCAGCTGACGGCGCGCCACACAAACACAAACACAAACACACACGTGCCGGCACCCACCTCGGCGCAGGTGCGGCTGCCGCCGTCCACCAGCTGGCACATGCGCGACCGCTGATACAGGCACCTGCACAGCAGTTTTCGCGCGTGCGGGGCGTGTGCGGGGCAGAGTCCCAGGCATACATGGCTAGTTAGTTGATGCGGGGCGGCGCCTCGGGCATGCCTTGTGACTTCATGCGGAATGAAGTCCTAGGCATGCATCATACTGGGGTGCACATGGCGCGGTGGTTGCTGATCCCACCACCAATGGTACTGCGTAGAGTGGGGCATGTGGGCGGCGCCTCCTTCAAAACCCTCCGGCCTGCCCCCTGCCCCTAACACAACCACCACCGCCACCGCCTGCCCCCAAGTTTTATCGCTTGCAACTAACGCCTCTGCCTGCGCTCCGCTACTTTAGCTTGGTCCGGTTTAGTTTGGTCTGGTATTTACAACCCCCCACCTGTAGCCGTGATCGGTTGTGTAGCTGTCTCCGCCGCACAGGGAGGGGTCGGACACGTTGAGCCCCGCCGACAGGTCGGGCGGCGGCAGGTAGGCGCCGGAGGAGGGGCTGCGCAGGCCGGGCGGGTCGTCCGAGGGAGACACGTACGACTGCAGGATGTGTGTGTGTGTGTGGGAGGGGGGGCGTGTGTGTGCGTGTGGAGGGGGGCGTGGGCGTTTGTGTTTGTGGAGCACACGGACACATAAGCGCCAAACAATGTATGCGATTGTGTGTGTGTGTGTGTGTGTGTGTGTGTGTGTGTGTGTGTGTGTGTGTGTGTGTGTGTGTGTGTGTGTGTGTGTGTGTGTGTGTGTGCACCAGTAGGTATCCTGCGCCCAAGCATCGTATCTCATGTTGTCTTTATGCGTATTGCTGGCCCAGCGCTCCAGACCTCAGCACATCAGCACACGCTGAAACACACACCAACCGCCCAGTAGAACAGCCCCCAGGCCGTCACGACACCCACCCACCACGTCCGGGCAGGCGGGCGGGCCGTGCATCTGCGGGCTGCCCATCTTCTCCCACACCACCACCTCCACGCTGGTCTTGGCGCACTCGGCACTGGAAGTGTCTGTGTTGCGACACCCCGTGCCCTCAGCGCCACGCGTGTCCTGCAGAGTGCAGTGATGAGGGGCAGCGTGTGGCGTTACATGTGAGTGGACACAAGCTGAACAAAACGGGGAGGTTCAATGGATCTGGGGGTCGTAATAAGCTTCACGCCCCAACTCTCCATACCTCTCACGCCTGCCGCACTCCCCTCCCTCCCCCACCCACCCCTCTCTCTACATGCTCGCACGCCTCCACTCACCGGCTCGTACCCCGCCGTCTCCACACTCAGCACCCAGCACACATCCCCCGGGTGGCCCTCCTCGGGGTCGCCCGGCCGCCCGCAGGCAGCGCCTGTTGAGTGTTGGGGAGTTACATGCATGACTACTTAAGAAGTGAGGGCGTAGCCAGGAACAGATGCGCTTTCGTGCGTGGTGCTGTGGTGCACAAGCGGCCAACCCCGCCCGCCCGCTACACACCTACAAACCCACCCGCTACCACCCACCCACCCACCCACCCACCCACCGCTACCACCGCTACCACCCACCACACTTCTACCAGCACGCACCGTATCGGATAGAGGTGTGCAGCTGACACGGCTGGTCCGGCCATTGCATGCCGGGCGGAGGGGGAGGAGGCAGAGGAGGAGGGGGAGGAGAGGGCGCAGCACCCGGGGGCAAGCCCGAGCTACTGTTGCTGCTACTGCCATTGCTGCCGCTGCTGCTGTTTGAGCTGCTGCTGGCCGAGGCCGTGGGTGGCGGAAAGTTGGGCGCGAGCGGCGGCGACGGAGCCGGGGAGGGCGGCGGCGGCGAGGCCACTCGGTCAGCAGGTGAGAAGCGCAGTGGGGTGTCAGGCATGCCCTGCGTTGGGTACCCGTACACAAGGACCACAACTTGGAAAGCACTTTACTGCTTCAAAAAGCAAACCTTGAGAGCTACCATCATGCAAATATCAATCAGGGCTGCCGCTTTTTAACATGCGCTCTTAAAGCCTACACACTTGCCCTGCAGCGACGTTAGCCGCCCACCCAGGCACCCACCCTGCCATCCCGCAGCAGCCGCCCCCAGCTCTGCAAGGTGCTGCTGCCGTTGCCGCCCGCGGTGGTGACGTTGCCGGCCCAGGCGGCGGCGGCGGCGGCGCAGCGAGCCAGCAGCGACCACTGAGCCACCGCGCAATCCTGTTGAGTGTGCAGGCCGGGGTCGGGAGTACGGCTGTATGCTTAGCGAGCACATTCCAATGCTGATACAGGCACAGCTGAAGTGCATGCTCACGTGCGATCGCGTGTGGTCGTGTGCAGCACTGTACGGTGGCACCAGACCGGCCCTTCACACACAGCGGGTCAAATCCGGCGCACATGCGCATCAACAGCACCATCCGTAGACTGGATCCGGCACACACGGAGCAACACAGGACAGCGCAGGAGGAGGCGCACTGGCACGGTCGCGCCCTCAAGCCTCGCCCTCGCGCCTCGCCCTCACCTGGCTGTGCAGGATGCTACACTTGCCCACGCGCGCATACGAGTGAAGCGAGCCGCCCGCAAACGCCGCGCCCGCGCCCGCCAGCGTCGCCGCGGCGGCGGCGGCGGGATCGGCTGCGGCTGCGGCCGCCGCCAGCGCGGCCGCCGCCGCGCCGCTGTCGCCGCCCGTGTCGCCGTATCCCGGCAGTGTGTCTCGGACATCCAGGGGTGTGCAGCGGCGGGGGTCGGTTAGCCGGATCAGCTGCAGCGGAACCGTGGAGCAGGTCTGCGCGGGAGGAGCGGAGGAGCGAGGGGCTTAGTTCATTGCAATGCTGAAATGAAATGTTGCCAACCCAGAACCCATAGAGCGCGGAGGAGGGGCGGGAGGCGTGTAGGGAAGAGGTTGGCGTGTAGGGGTAAACACGGGTTGCGAAGGAGGGGTGGCTTAAAGATTAATACAACTCGCTGCACTCACACGCTCCCACGTAAGATACACACTAACACACGCGACACGCGCGTGTTGTCAAGTCTGCCCTGTCCCCAGCCCCCCACCACATGCTATGGTTTAGTTTGGGCTGGTAATTACAACCTCCCAACCCCTGCCCCACCACCCCACCCCTGCCGGCACCTCACCGTGACGCACTGCTCCTGCAGTATGCTGGTGACCAGCGCCACCGTCAGCACCGTCAGCAGCGCCAGCAGCACCGCCATGGGCAGCGCCCAGCGGAACACCTGCAGCCGCGGGTTGATGGCCGCAACCACACCGCCCTGCGCGCGCGCGGGGGGCCCGGGCAACAGCAATAGATAAGGCAGTGGGGACACATCGGCAGCAGCAGGCATTGCGGCAACACCCCATGCCTATGCACGTGCGCGCAGTCGTTTTTTCCCTAAGCCCCAGCCTTTTTTTTGTATTATCGCTTCTTCTCAGCTCCACGGCGGCCGATGGGCACATGGGCAGATCAACAGGCCGGCCCTATAAACAGGTGAGCGACACGTGTGCAACAGGAAGGCCGCAACCCGAGGCCCGCCGCACACACACACAACCACACACACACACACGCATCGCATACACTGTCCTACGCGTAATGTTTTCCTTGTGCTCTTTAACACACACACACGCGTACCTCGATGGCCCTTGCGAAGGCTGCCTTGTCGAACTTGGGTTTGGCCAGCCCCTGCGCCTTGGCTTGCTGCTTGGCGTGTCGCCGGTCCAGCCAGCCCAGCACCAGGCCCCCCACCGCGATGAAGATAAGCAGCGCGCCTGTGCGTTTTTGTATTGTATATTATGTGCATCATTCCGGAACGTGGCGTGAGATGTGGTGTGGCATGCCGTGTGTGCGAGCGCAGCCGGCCTAACGAACGCACACATGCAAGTAAGCAGGAGAAAAACACAGGGTGTTGGGGCAAACGACGTGACGGTGCCGAAAACACCGTGTCACGATACCCACCGAGCGTCGTCAGCAAGTACTGGGCCGTGGGTGTGATGTAGCGCCGCACCCCCTCCCCAGGGCCGCCCAGCACCCGCGCCGCCTCCGCCTGGCTCAGCACCGCATCCGACCCCGCAGGCGGCGGCGGCGGCGCCGGCGCCGGAGGCTTCATAGCGCCCGGCGCCAGCCGCGGCAGCGGCGGCAGCGGCGCCGGAGGCGGCGGCGACGCCAGCAGCCCCGCCGGCGGCGGCGGGTTGGGCGGGAAGGGCGGCAGCGGCGGCTGCAGTATGTCTGGCAGGAGCGGCACGTCGGGTAGTGCGGCGCCCATGCGGCCGGCGGCGGCGGGCGACCCACGGGGCAGGGTGTCGCCGTGGCCCCCGTCGGCACCCCAGCAGCGCAGGCGGCCGGTGGAGAGCAGGGCGCAGATGGTGCCGGCGTTGGAGGCGTTGTGGGTGCGCTTGGAGAGCGCCATCTGGGGGTGGGGGGTGGGGTGGGCGGACGTGGGCGGAGGTGGGCAGGGAAAGGGATACAGATACACCGCTCACACACACACCACCCACCAGCCACGCCGCCCACCCAGCAATGCCACCGACACAATCCCCATCCCTCACCCCTCCCCCATCCCTCACCCCCCATCCCCATCCCTCCCCCCCCCCCAGCCTCCATCCCCCACCAGCCACCCAGCCACACCTGCACCACTCGCACGGGCCCCGCGAACGAGCCCGCCCCCCACAGCTCCAGGTACGGCAGCCCGCCGTCCAGGCTGCTGTCGCCCGAGCCCCAGCCCGCGGCGCCAGCAGGCAGAGGCTGCTCGTAGCCCAGATAGGAGCCCGGACCCCAGCTGTGGGGAACAGTTGGGGAGAGAAGGTTGTAGGTACCAGCCCTAACTAAACCAAACCCAAGGGGGGGGGAGGTTGTAATACCAGCCCAAACGAGCCACTTGCTAACCAAACAACACTGGCGGAGCCACAGGCAGGAGGTGTGGGAGGTGTGGGTGAGGGAGTGGGTTGGGTTGGGGTGTGGGCAAGGTTTGCGCGCGGGGTGCGGTCGGAGGCAATAAGGCGTGATGTAAAGATGGGCAGGAGCAGGAGCCTGTGCGCGCATGTACACGTAGTTGTGTGGTGCGCTGTGTGAACGGCGAGGGTTGGGTGCGGAGATGGTTGGAGAAGCGGTACAGGGGGAGTGGCGGTGGCGGTGTGATGCCGGGCCGGCGGCGCCCTATCTGCTGCCGGGCGCCGCGGCGTGCACCCACCACTTGGCACGGCCGTTGGACAGGATGGCGCAGGTGCGTGCGCCACCTGGGGAGGGGAGAGCGAGGGGAGAGCGAGGGCCAGAGGCAGGTGGGATCCAAATGAGAGGCGGGAGAGGGGAGGGTGGCGAGCGGCAGCCGTCAATGACAGACGAAGGTGTCACGTGCCCGAGCCCAACAGTTCCCACCCCAGCCCGACCCCAATCCGCCACCTCCTGCGCCCGCCACCACTTGCACCCGCCACCCCAGCCCGCCGCCTCTCACCCGCCGCGATGTCTGTGACTGTGACGCCCGTGCCCAGTCGCGCCGCGCTGGACTCGGCGGCGGACAGCGACACGGCGCCGGTGGGGGCCAGGCCGTTACCCAGCAACGTGCCGGACTGAGGGGGAGGGGGCAGAGCGGGATACATTCATGATTCAATAAGAATAAGAGAAGTTGTAGCCAGGCTGGGTGGGGGCAGAGAGGCGGAGGGGAGAGAGGAGGTGGTTACGGAGGGGCGGGCGCAGGGAGAGTGGGGAGAGGTCAGTTCAAGGGGGATGAAGCCGGCAAGTGAGGGGCCGGGGAGAGAGGGGGCATACACGGTGATGGGTGTAGCCGTCCGACTACCGTACTGTTGTACAGCCACACGCACCTCCACGCGCCCCCAGCACTTGACTGCGCCAGTGTCCAGCAGCGCGCAGGTGTGGGTGCCTGCAGCCAGGTGCCGGGCATCAGCAGCGAGAGGATTGCAGCTCATACTTAACCGTGGGCCTGTCAACACACATGATAAGACACACACGCCCAAACACACGCATCCAGATTCTCTGTGTTCAACACACACACACACACACACACACACACACACACACACACACACACACACACACACACACACACACACACACCCGCCTCACCCGCGCTGACCAGCTTCCTGGCTCCCCCGAACACCCCTAGGTCCACACGCGGCAGGTTGGCGCCCATCTGGAAGTTGAGGCCGTCGCGGCTGGAGCCGGCGCCGAACGAGGTCACCCGCGCCGTGTGGCCCAGCGTGGTGCACATGGGCTGGAGGTAGGGCTGGGACTGCGGGGGCGGAAGGGTGTGGGGGTGGGGATGGGGCGGGGGGATTTGGGGGTTTGGGGCTGGGGACGGGTTGGGGTTGGGTATGCAGGAGGCAGTACCGGTCAAGAGACTGGCGCACCTCACTGCTCCGTCCCTAGGCCAACGCCGCCCCCTCATGTCGTCATCAGCCAACATCAGTCATCATCAGTCATCATTCTCAGTCATCATCAGTCAGCCGCACCAGCACGGGTGTCGTGGACGACGCCCACAGCGAGCCGTTGTGCTGCGCCGGCACCGCCGCGGCCTCGGGGTCGGCGTCAAACAGCCGGCCCAGTGCGGTGCCGAGGTCACAGCCGCCACCCCAGCTGCAGGAGGCAGCAGGCCGGGAGGGGCGGGCGGGGCGGGAGGGTGGGCGGGAGGGAGGGGGTTGTAAATACCAGCCCAAACTGAACCAAACCAAGCTAAAGTAGCGGAGTACAGGCAGAGGCGTTAGTTGCAAGCGATAATGGGCTCGGCGCGGGTTTGGAGAACGGCTCCCTCGGCTGCCACTCGACCACCATGCTTCCCCAGCCCCGCAGCTCCGCCCCCTCACTCTCTGCCCCCTCAAGCGGTGGGGTAGGGCAGCAGGGCACCAGTGAGCACGGCGCGGGGCGCCAGAGAGCGGCTCCCCCGCCCCTCTCGCCGCATCACCGCCATACGGCACTCATCTTCACGGCACTCATCCCCACCCCGCAGCCCCCTGCCTCCTGCACCCCCGTCCCCCCTCTGGCCCCCCCCCTCTGGCCCCCCTCACTCACCACCTGACTGAGCCGTCGCTGGCCAGGGCGCAGGTGTGCGAGTCGCCCGCCGCCACCTGCGTCACCGCCACACCCGCGGCCAGACCCAGCTGCACCTCGGGCCTGTGCGCGCGTGTGGCAGAGGGGGGGGTTACATTCATGATTAGTTAAGGAAGGGGGGAGGGTTGCAAGGTGTAAACATTGGGAACAGGATGCAAGCAGGGGAATCAGGATACCTGATGGGGTACCTGATGAAGGATAAAAACCCGGGAGGGGATTACCCGTTCATGGGAGGGGAAGTTCGTGTGAGGGTATGGGAGGGTGCTTGGGCTGCTCGCCAGGTACCACCGTGCACGAACCGTGCTGCACATCACACAAAGGCACATGCACACGAACCCGACACGCCCACCGCACGCGCCCAGCCGATGCGCACCTAGCATCGCCCGACCCCCTTTCTGTCGTGCGTCCCGTGCGGTTTCTTACTTGGAATGGCAACCCGCATCCCCTCATCCCCACCTGCTGTCCTCACCCCCTCCCTCACCCCCACCTCCCCTCCCACCCTCACCCCCACCTCCCCTCCCACCCTCACCCCCACCTCCCCTCCCACCCTCACCCCCACCTCCCCTCACACCCTCACCCCCACCTCCCCTCACACCCTCACCCCCACCTCCCCACACCCTCACCCCCACCTCCCCTCACACCCTCACCCCCACCTCCCCACACCCTCACCCCCACCTCCCCTCACACCCTCACCCCCACCTCCCCACACCCTCACCCCCACCTCCCCTCACACCCTCACCCCCACCTCCCCTCACACCCTCACCCCCACCTCCCCACACCCTCACCCCCACCCCCCACCTGCTGTCCTCCCCCCACACCCACATCCCCCACCTGCTGTCCTCCAGGAACAGCTGCCGCCGCGACTGGACGCCGATGAGGGTGCCGCGGCTGTTGTACTGCAGGAAGTGCCTGGGGTGGGGTGGAGTTGGGCGTGTGGATGTTGGGGGTAGAACTTGGGCACCAGCCGCATGTTGCTAGCCACACTTGTGTGTGCAGTATTGCAAGGTGTGGGGCGGTGGCAAAGAGACCAAGGCAAGACACACGCAAAGACTGAGTATGAGATGTGGGGCGGTGTGTGTGCGGCACAAGCACGCGCATTCCAGCATTGCACTCTGGCGCACCTACATCTACACATACACCTACACATACTGACATACACACCTAAACCGGGTCATTTACATTCCTTTGATCAGCACATACACCTGAACCCAAACGCCACGCCACACCCAAGCCCACGCCCAACGCTCACACCCGCACCACCGCCCCGCCCACAGGCCGCAGGCCAACGGCTACTTACCGGGCGATGCTAGATGCGGTGACGCTAGATGAGCCGTTGTAGTTGACGCAGTAGTCTGTCGGGAGGGAGAGAGGGTGGGCGGCGGGGTGGGGTAGGGTCAGATGATGTGGAGCGTGTCGAGGACAGGGTTGGAGGGGATGGAGGAGGAACAGGCGTGTAGGGGCTGGATTTCGGGTAGGCTCCGGAAGGGCCCGCAGCCATCAATACACAGCCCACACCCGCACCGCGCATGCCGCTCCCTCCCTCCCAGCCCACGCTGTCCACCATGCTTTGGCCCAACATGTCTTGTCATGCTTCCTTGAATCTCTAGTTCCTTACTGGGAACGGCAAAACACCCCCCCCCCCCTTGCCGATCTTCATGACGGCTAACCCTGTCCTCCCATCCCCTCCGCTGTTTTGGCTTGGCTTGGTTACCGTTGGGCTGGTGTTTACAACCCCTTCCCTCTGCCCCTCACCCTGCTCTCCACATGGACGGCTGATGCCCCCCCCGTGAGTTTAGCTTGGTTTGGTTTCGTGTGGGCTGGTATTTACACACACACACACACACACACACACACACACACACACGCGCGCGCAGCACTCACTGGTCGTGCCGGTGATGGACAGCGGGTAGCAGTACTCATATCCCAGCCTGCCGGGGTGCGTGTCAGGGGCTCACAAGGTGAGACCGTGTCAGATAGAAGCACAAGGTGAGTGTGTGTGTGTGTTAAACAAAGAATCAAAGGTGAGTGTGTGTGTGTGTGTGTGTGTGTGTGTGCTGATGCTCGCACGTGCACAAGCCATGTCGAAGTGCCGTGCCCGCCCGCCGCGCCTCTAGCGTTCTCTGGTTTCTCTGTTTGGAACCCTGCAGACAGCCCCGCACCAATCTCCCCCCTGTCTTCCATGAACGGTCACCCCTCCCCTCTGCTCCGACAGCTTGGCTAGTTTGGCTAGTTGGATTTAGTTTGGGCCTGTATCTACCTTCCCCCTGCCCCTCCCCCTCCCCCGCGCTGCTCACTGGCCGGCGTGGTTGCAGCCCCATGTCTTGACCAGGCCGTCGGCAGTCAGCGCTGCCACGTGGCAGTAGCCGGCGGAGATCTGTGCAGGGGAGGGAGAGGAGGAGGGATGAGGGCGTCGGAGTGGGAGCTTGGGATGGGGTAGTTCATTCCAGAGCCCAAAGCGGGCCAAGAACCGAGTGGGGTGTTTACACCATTCGCAGTAGGAACCCAGAGACACGCGGGCGCCGTGAAGGACAGGGGCCGCAAGCGCAGGCAGGCATGGCGGGCACACTGCTTGCGTGCACACTCCCCTCGCTACGGCACCCGCCCACAGCTATTGCTCCCGCCCCCTTCCCCGCCCCATATCCCTGCGCACACACAGACACACGCACACACACACACGCGCGCACACACACACACACACACACACACACACACACACACACACACACAAACACACATACACACACGCAACCCTACCCCATCCTCGAGCCTCGAACACCCCCGCACCTGCTTGGCCAGCTTGCCCACACCCAGCGCCGCAAAGGGCAGCGCGTCGCCCATGGCCGTACTGGAGTTTGTGGGGAGGGGCTCCAGGGCTGCGGGCCGCGTGGGTGCGTGACAGGGAGGGCCGGTTGGAGTTTGGTTTTGGTTGGGTTGGGGTTAGATTGCTGAGAAGTTCAAGATCCCGGTCAGCCGCGTCTGCACCTGCTAGCCCCCGGACATCTCTCCACCATATCGAAACCCCTCCCATTCCTCACACATCTCCACCGCCACGCCCCGGCCCCCGCCACCATCCCGCCATTCAACCCGCCAACCGCGCTCACTACACACGTGTGAGCTCGCGCTCTCTCACCTCCGTTGGTGTAGGGCCTGCCCAGCTGCCCCAGGCCGTTCCAGCCCCAGCAGCGCACCTCGCCGATGGACAGCAGAACGCACGTGAACTTGTGGCCTGCGTGTGTGTGTGTGTGTGTGTGTGTGTGTGTGTGTGTGTGTGTGTGTGTGTGTGTGTGTGTGTGTGTGTGTGTTGAAAAGAAAACAACAAAACGAAGCCCGCCCAGACGGCGCGACGGAGTTACTTACGGATACCTACCGATACCGACGAGCGTCTTGTAGCCGCGTCGACCCCGGTAGTCATACTTACCCGCAAAAAGCCTGGAACCCCCCCTCGGGCGATCGACGAACGACCTGACCCCGAGTGGCACCCATATGCATTGTATGCGCCGCGCCCTGGGCGCGCTACAACGGTGACCCAGCACGCCTAATGCCCTGATTCCCGCCCGCTGTTCGTAGTCGAGCTCACCTACGGGTGATAGAGGAATTGCAGGCACAGGGCGGCAGCAAGAAAGTGTCACGAGCAGGGAAAATGGCGACAGCGATGTTAAGGGCGGCGTGCAGCAAGCAAGCTAGAGCACGCATCCCAGTCCCGGCCCACTAATGATTGCGGGAAAAGAGAGCGAGGCTGTGGTCGTCGAGAAACTTATAAAAAGTCATCGGCTGCATGGGGTCAAGTCGGCGGGCGTCGGTTGTGGAGCACTAGAAGGCAGCGAACCCCCCGAACTGCTGGACGTGCTCTAGTGTGTTCGTGCGTGTGGCGCCGTGGGCTGGCGGGAGTGTGTGTGTGTGTGTGTATGTGTGTGTGTGTGTGTGTGTGTGTGTGTGTGTGTGTGTGTGTGTGTGTGTGTATGTGTGTGTGTGTGTGTGTGTGTGTGGATGTCACAGGAGGGGAAAGGGGACAAGGGGGGAGAGGGAGTGCGGGTCAGGAGCGCCACGCAGCCACCACCGCCGCCGCACAGCACACCACAGCTGAGGTGCACAGTAAGGTGTGGTGCGAGCCGTCTCAGCGCCAAGGGTGGCGGCCGTCCCCGCGTCACCAGCCCGCACGCCATTCTATCCCCGCCTCGATCCGCTGCCGCCCATCTAACGCCTCTGCATGTGCTCAGCTAGTTTAGCTCGGTTTGGTTTAGTTTGGGCTGGTGTGTACAACCCCCTCCTCCTGCGTCAGGCGACCCCTCCTGCCTCCATCCCCCCCGCCCGGGTGTTACTCGATGGTAACCGAATCGATGGTCTACGGTCTACGGCAAGAAGAACAAGGCTCAAGGGCTTCCAAGATCAAGGTTAAGGTCAAATTCGCGCTGTATGGGCGGCTTCTGGGTCTTAGCCTTTCGGTGGGCATTGGACTTGACTGTCCCCCCCCCCAACACACACACACGCACCTGCCTCCACCTGCGTCACCGTGACGTTGGCACCCACGTCCACACACGGCGCCGCCGCCAGCGCCGCCCCATCAGCGCCCAGGCCCTCGGGCGGCACCAGCGGGTAGCCCAGCTGGTACCTGTGCGCGCCGCCGGCGTGCCCATTGGTTGGTGTGTTAAAGAGCGCAAGGAAAACATTATGTATAGGACAGTGTTTGCGATGCAGAGTTACGGTCACGGATTACCTTGAGAGAATACTTTACCGCAGTACACCATTGGTTGGTGCGTGTGCGTGTGTGTGTGTGTGTGTGTGTGTGTGTGTGTGTGTGTGTTAAAAAACGAAACGAAAGCCCGCCCAGACGACGTGTGTGTGTGTGTGTGTGTGTGTGTGTCAGTGCGTCAGGACTGGTGTCTGTGCGGGCTCGGGTCCCAGCGCCACACGGCCCCCACAAGCCGGCCCCACGTGCTATCCAGGGCACGCCGGGCAGCGGGGGCCGCGCCGTGCGGTTCGTGTCCACCAAACCCTGGCCAGGCATCCCAGCCCCCACCGCCAGCTTCAACCCCAATCGGGCCGCCAACCCTCCGTCCACACAGCCACGCACAAGTCGCCCGCACGCCGAAAACCTGGAGTAGCGGCACCTGGGGCGCCCTCGCCAGGCACCAAGGCGCCCTCCCACCTGCAAACACCTTTCCAACTAGTCTCTTTCTCCAGCCCCTTCCCCGAGCCCCTCTCCCAAGCCCCCTCCCTCAGCCCCGGCCCCGCACCTGTCATTCCGGCCCCAACACTTGACGCAGCCGCTGGCGAGCAGCGCACACTGGTGGTCCGTGCCTATGGTCACCTGCGCGGTGCAGGGGAGATCACAGGAGCGAGCAGCTGAAAGACGAAACGCGATGCTAGATGTCGCGGGGTGAAGATGGCGTTCATTACGCCATTCCCAGCAAGTATCAAGAGGCACACGCGGGACAGCGGCGGTGGCGCCAGCGCTGGTGGTGGCCGTGGTGGCGACCGAACCTACATCTGGGGCGGTCTCGTGAGGCCACCAGGGTTTTCACCATACGCACGTGGTGCCCCGTGGCGGTCGTGGCACACCACGTGTCCCCAGCCACGCACATGTGAAAACCGCGGCACGTTGGACCCCTACGTTTCCAAGGCCCCCTCACGACGGCCGCACGGATGCGCATAGGGGCCTCTGTGCTGCCCACGCCCACGCCAGCAACAATGCTGGTGGTGCACCCACACCCATACCCTTGCCCTCGCCCACAACCAAACCCTCAAACACAGGATGCAGTCCCACGCTGATGATGGGATTTTCTCATTGGGCCCGGGCACACAACCCTCCCTGTGTGGAAGCGGCCAGTCCACTGCCGCGTCATCTGGATGGTACGGCGGCGGTCGTAGCGCCCTTGTGCCTTGTCGCCGCCAACCCCGTGCTCTTGGTACTGACGCGGCTCCCCAAGTCTCCCCAGCATCCCCGCAACACCGCCTTGCACCGCATGGAGGGGCACCTCTCGCCCGCTCGCCTCCGAGCCACCGCGGATAGGTATGGCGGTGCGTCGGACCGAGCACAACTCCCAACCCAACTCCGGTCACCTCGCCTCGCCCGGCGGTCGAGCGCCCTTAGGACGAGTCCGCACGCCCTACCTAGCACCTCACCTGCTTCACATATGCGACTGCTCCGGGCACCAGAGCCAGCAACATGGCAAACGCCACGAGCAGCGCAGGAGAACCTCGCTGCGAGCGACCTGGCTGGGCCATTATTGCGTATCTGTAACCACCATATATAATCATTTCGTGTGTGTCAGGCCATTCGGCCTGCCAGTCTGCGGTCGTCAAAATTTTTATTGAATTGTTGACGCCCCTGCGGCCCTGGTTCTTTCGAGCGACCATTCATTTATATAATACTCCATGTAAGGATGATAGATCCAGTCACCCTAACCAAAAGCTCATTTTAAGTGCCCATACTGCCCTGCATACTGCCTCCGTGTTCGCGTCCGTGTTCCAGTACATGGAATTTCCTCTAAGGTAATAATTTAGGTGACTACTGTTCATAATGGTCAAACTGCAGTTCGGCCACTCTGAAACCTTGCATCCCGTGATCCCGCGGCTTGCCACGCGTGCCGGGCGTTGCCGCCTTGCCGGGCTGGGCCGGCTGGCCTGGGCTGTGGTCGGTGCCTCCGCATTGTGCGAGCCTTGGCCCCTCACGCCGGGCATATGAGGCTAATTCCCCGCCACCGTCGCCTTGGGGCTGGTGTGCGTGGCGGCCTCGATTCGTGCTTGGTGTGCGATGGGCAGGGCTGTTGCCCTGGGTCGCGCGCTGGTTCCTAGACGTAGCTGCGATGGGACAGGGCAGAGGGCAAGTCCCGTGGCTGGTGTAGCTGAGTCCATAGACGCTTGCGCCTTGGTAGGACGGGAGCCTTGACGCTGTCTCGCCCCGGCAGGGTTGCCTAGTACGCGACCCTCTCTCCATAATACGCGTATTAATACAGCGTACTAGGATATCTAGTACAGTACGTTAAAATACGTTGCATAATACGCAGGGTCACAAAATCCGGGGGGAAAGCCGGTGCAAACACGACACGCGTGCCCGCAAATGCCCGAATCGGTATGAATTTGCGCGGCCATAGTCTTCTAGCGGAATTTACTTCGACTTATTGTACTCATATTGTAATAAGAAAACACAGCTGCAGTGCGGAAAGCAGCCATGGTTTGCACTCTTCGACGGACATCCTTTCCAGCATCCCTCGCGCCCCTCGCCCGCCACGGCCCACCCCGCTGGTTTCCCCAGCACAACGTATTTTTCCAACATGCTAGCCAACGAGGGCAGCGTACAGTACGTTGTACGTAGTACGGGTACTACGAACTACGCAACCCTGCGCCCCGGCTTGTGTTGCGAGGGTGTTGTCCTGCGATTTCCCGACTGTGGCGTTGATGCAAATAATGGCGGGGATCCGGCGGGTGTACGGATGGGCTGGGACTCACTGTGCGCGGAGTCACACGGACTCTGACATCGCCAGGGCGTGCGGCAACCCTCATACTACATATGCTACAGAGGAATGCACGACATGGCTAACGAAGTGCTTGCGAGTGAATGCGAATGCAAGATGGCTCTGTGTCACCGCATGCGCAGTTGTGCACGCCTCTGCGCCATGATCTGCGACCTGGAGGCCACGTCTTCGTTCAAACAAACATCCCGCAATCAATCCAAAAGCAAACGTACAAACGAGCTCACAAACCAGAGGTACACGACCGCATTCCTCCATCTGCACCTCCGTGCACGCTCCCAGGCCACCCTTCACCCGCATTTCGCGCCCGAGCAATTGCCGCTTGCTACAGAGTCACAGACATTAGAGGCGTGATGACGTACAGGTCATGCTGTCGCATGCACGCGCAAGTGTGATGCAATGCCTGCTGAACAACTGGACGCGCGCTCCCTATTCCGACAGCTGCCGATACGGGGTGACCAAGAAACCCCCAACACACTGCAGACCACACAATGTAAACACTGCAGAAATGGTCGTTAAACTACCGTACACGCCAGAGCCTTATGGAGTTGCTGAACCTCTTCCACTCTCAGCCCACTAGGCAACCGCGAACGCCCTCCCTTTAAACACACCACACGCCTCCTTGTGCCCCGCACGCCAGTGCGCCGCCTGGCAGGCTCTGCCGCAGTACCGCACGGCCTTGCAGCCGCCACAGGCCTGCAGCGGCAGATCCGACTCACTCGGACCCGCCAGGTTGGTGCAGCGCGGGTTGCCGCAGCAGCGGAGCGTCCAAGCCGGCGGAACGGCCGGCGTCGGCGTCGGCTGCTTTGCCGCACCACCACTACCGCCACCGCCGCTTCCGCCACTGCCCCCACTTCCGCTGGCCCCCGCTGCAGCCGCCTGCCTTGCCGCCTCCGCTGCCGCCACCTCCGCCGCCATGGCCTCCGCCTCGCCCTCTACCAGGAGCGGCGAAACTTCACACAGCAGGGGCGCCTCGGCTCTCGCCCACGGCAGTATGGCGGACCGTGCGACCGGCCCGCCGTTGTAGCTCGCCCGAAGCTCAGCCTGCGTGGCGCCCCTGGTCGCCGCCGCCCGCAGCATCTCAACCGCCCGAATCACGGGCAGCGGAGCTGTGCTGGCGGCAGCCCGGTTGTGCCGGTTCAGCACGTCCGCCAGTGTGGACGGGTGCCAGGGCGAGGACGGCGGCAGCGGCAGCCGCAGCACCGGCGCCAACGCATCCGGCGCCACCCTGGGCATCAGCGCCAGCACGAAGGTGAGCTTCTGTGCCACGCCGGCGGCGCCTGGGTCGCTCGACGGCGGCGGCAGCGCCGCCAGCAGCCGCAGCCCTGTTTCCAGCAGCGGCAACAGCTCTACGTCGTGCAGCAGCCACTGCCGCCAGCTGGCGGCGTTGGCGGCGATTTCTGCGGCCATCGCGGTCGCCGCGCCCTGGGGATTGCCTGCCGTGTCGTCGCCGCCGGGCCCGCCGCCGGGCCCGCCGCAGGAGGCCGCCACGGCGGCCGCTGCCTCAAGGCCGCCCATGATCCGCAGCAGCTGCACGCACCACTGCATCAGCACCTCATAATGCGGCGCCAGGCTGCGCGGGTCGAAGGCGCCTCCGGGCTGCACGAAGCGCACGCAGCGCGACAGCGCCGGCAGCCAGCGGTGCAGCGTGTGCGAGCACAGCAGCCGCAACCGCCGCTCCTGGAGCGACAGCGGCGCCGCGGCCGCGTCCTGCTCGGCCAAGCCGCCGGCGCCGATATCGCCGTTCACGGCGTTGGCGCTGATGTCGCCGTTCACGGCGGCGGCGGCGGCGGCGTCAGTCACCGGGCGGACCCAGAAGCGGTCTGGCAGGGCCATACGGACCGTCCGCATCCAGATCAGCGCCGCTTTGAGACACACACCCAGATCCTCCACCGTTGTGCCGGCGGCGACGGCGGCGGCGTCGAGTCCGATGGCTCCTGTGTTGGCCGCCACATCCAGTCTGTCCAGCGCGGCGTGCAGCCGCTTGCCGATGCTGGTGATGAGCGCCGCCGTCTGGGCCGGCGGCGCGAACGCCAGCAGCTGCTGGAACAGCGGCCAGCCGCCGCCGCTTTGCGGCAAGCCCTCGGCCGGCACCTGCAGGAGCGCATCGGCCAACGACACGGCGAGGCCGTGATGCGGTGCGGCGCGTATCGCCGCCTCCACCGCCGGGACCAGGCCGCCAGCCAGAGCCGCTGCCAGCGCAGGCGGTGGCCGTGGCGGCAGCTCGGCTACGGTCAGGCAGAGAGAGGCAGAGGCGCGCACACGCAGAGTCAAAATAAAGGCATACACAGTCTTACGTGTTTGCTTCCTTGTGCTGCCCAACACACAACACAGAGGTCTCTTGCCCCGCTCCCTTTGCTCTGTCCTAACACGATGTCTGATTCCTCTGCCACCGTGTGCTCCCAATAAATCAGTCCATGCCGTCGCCGTCTGATCTTGATCCCACAGCTGTTTGCTGAGCGAGCGTCACAGACCGTGCGGCTTGGTCCTGCCCGCCCGCGCCGCCCCTCCCGCACCCATACGCGGGGTCCGGGCGGGGTTCTGGATGACATACACGCTGTAGGCGAGGCCTTCGCGTTCCCCTTCCCTTGCGCGCTCTTAAGGACCCATGCCTTGTGTCGCACGCACGCAACGCACCCGGCGGCATGAAGTCGACTGTCAGCAATATCTTGGCCCACGTCGACACACGGTCCGCCTGCGCCTCCAACGTACCAGCACCCCTTTCACCGGCAGAGGCACCGCCGTAGCTATTGCTGCTCGTGCTGTAGCTGCTACTGCAAGTCACCAATGGCAGCACCACGGCGCGCGGCAGCATGACCGCCAGCCCGCGCCACCACGCCACCGGCAGTCGCGGGTAGACGTCGCCGAACTCGTCGCCACTGCCAATGCGGAACCCGCCGCCGTCACCGCCGCCGCCCGAGTCTGCATCTGCGCCGCCCTGCTCTTGCGCTACCGACGGCGGTGTTCGGGATTGCGTGGGGCCCGCTCGGGTTGTATCACTGCTGCTGCTGCCGCCGCCCAGGCCGCGGCCGCCAGCGCGGCCGCCGCCAGCTGCACCGCCGCTGCTTGGCGGCAGCGCCTGCTGCTCCTGCTGCTGCGCCTGCTGCATGCGCCGCTGGAGTCGCGGCCGCATGAGCAGCTGCCGCGCTTGCATCACCGCATCCATGCCCTCATCCCAGCCGGTGCCGTGCCGCAGCCGCAGCCGTGAGCCCCGGGCCGGAAGAGCCCCTCTGAACGACACACTCGCGGCGGCGAGGTCGATGGACGCAGCCCCTAGGTCGGCCACTCGCAGCAGCACCCGGGCCGTAGCGTGCGGTGAGAGCGGGAAGGACCAGTCGCCGGCGCCGCGCTGCTCCGCCGGTGTGTCGGCCGCGGCAGCAGCAGCAGCAGTGCCGCCGGATGCGCTGGCGGAAGCCTCAGCGGCGGCACCCGTAAGTAGCGCCATGTGCTTGAGGCTCAGCCAGCGCATCATGTGGTTGAGCAGCGTGAAGGGCTCATCGCACACGCAGCTTGACAAGCCGCCGGTATGCCGCGCGAAGCGGAGGTCGGGGCACAACCCCTCTACCGGGTGACCCAGCACCGGCAGCCCCGCCGCCAGCTCCGCCGGCAGCCCCCACACGCCCCGCTCGCCGCCGCCAAAGCCCGCCGCCGCCAGCGTCGCCACCACCTGCGACAGCACCTGCATCTGCAGGCAGGTGCCCCAGGGCATAGGCGGCAGTAGCACTTGCTGCGGCTGTGGGTCCAGTGTACTTGTGCTACTGCCGCTACTGCTACTGCTACTGCCGCTGCTACTGCCGCTGCTGTCAATGCCGCTGCTACTGCCGCTGCTGGCGCTGTCAGCTGTCAACCACCAGGCCCGGCCGACCGGTTGTGTGAAGGTGCACAGCATGGTGCTCAGACGCAACGTCAGCGCCGCTCCAGCAGCATGAGACGGCACCGTCGCTGCAGTGCTACTGCCGCCGCCAACTGCACTGCTACTGCCACTGCTACTGCCAGCCGCCATCCCCGCCGGCTGCTGCTGCTGCTGCAGTCGCGCGCGCCCCTCCGCCGCCGCGCCGTGCAGCACCAGTCGCGCCGACTGGTCCAAGAACCCACTGCGCGCCTCCTCCCACACCAACAGCGAAGCAAGAGGGCGGCCCCGGTCAGCCGCGCTACCCGCGCCGCCAATGCAAGCAGCCGAACTCGCCACACCTCCACCTCCACCACCACCGCCACCGGCGCCGGCGGCACCGCCCACCGCTGCCTTGCCCTTGCGGCCGCCGCCCTTTGCGGCAGCTGCAGCCGAGGGCGGCGAGCCAGGCGTTGCGAAGGTTGCGATGGACTGCTGCAGCTGCAGAAGCACAACGCCAATTTCTGAGATCTCCGCCATAAACAGCACCAGTGACGTGAGCATTTTGTTCAGCCCCTCACAGGCGGCCGATTCCTCCGCCACCGCACCTTCGCTGCGACTACTGCTGCTGGTGGTGCTGCTGTTGGTCTTGGTGCTGGTGGCGCTGGTGGTGTTGGTGTTTGCGCCGCTGCTTGCCGCTGTCGCGCCGCTGCCGCTGCCCGCAGCACCACCACCGCCGCTGCATGCATCGTCCGCCGGAACGGCAGCCGCGGCTTTGTATGCTGCGGCGTCGGCGGCCTGTGCTGCGAGCCGGGCGTAGCGCCGCAGCAGGTGTGACATCAGGACAGACCGGGCCGCACGCGACATGCTCTCCAGAAGGCGTGGCAACGGCGCCGGCGGCCGCCCGGGCCGGGCCGCCGCCCCGCCGCCGCGGCCGCCGCGGCCGCCGCCGCGGCCGCCGCCGCCATTGCGTGCCACCTCCGCGGCGTGATCCTGCGCCAGTCCCTTCGCCGGTTTCAGGCAGATGCTCAGTAGGCGCAGCACCTCGTCGTGTGCCTGGAGCAGCACAACTGGGTGGGCGTCAGCGGCGGCCGCTGGCGCGCTGGGCCCGGGTTGGGCCGCCGCCGGCGGCGAGGCGCAACCGCCTTGGCCGGGCGCGCCCGCAGCTGTGTTCTCACCGGCGGCCGAGCGCGGGAAGGGCGCAGCTCCAAAGCACGCCTCCGCTACCCGCGCTGGTACCCGCAGCGAGCACAGGGACTCCACGCTGTCGCAGAGCCACTGTAACAGTAGCGACCAAGTCTCGCTGCGCAGGACATGCTCAATTGCACCAAGATAAGTTTCGCGTTCCCACTCGCGCCATATCTCGATAGGCTCGATAACCGGTACTAGCAACTCTGCGACCGAGACATGCTCCACGCCTGGCTTCCGGAGCACGGACGCAAGTTTCTCAACCTTGACGTGGAAAACAGAAAGCGCCTGCAACCAGTGAATCTTACAGTACTTCCACCACATTACAAAGTGTGCAAAGGCGCGCCATTCTGTTACCTGATCACGTGCAGCTCTAGATGTCTGCTGCATTCCTGCTCCGGTATTTTAGTGCATGTAGCATGCAGTACTGGAGACGGGCTGGCAATGCCGGGACGGTAACAGTTGTTGCTGGGCTTTATGT
The DNA here is from genome assembly GCF_000002595.2 of Chlamydomonas reinhardtii. Classification (NCBI taxonomy): domain Eukaryota; kingdom Viridiplantae; phylum Chlorophyta; class Chlorophyceae; order Chlamydomonadales; family Chlamydomonadaceae; genus Chlamydomonas; species Chlamydomonas reinhardtii. The sequence continues at coordinate 3,493,275 of NC_057005.1, read as the reverse complement.
GTAGCTGTTTCGATCCGATTGAAGGTATAGTTGTGGCCAGTTTGCTAGGAAACCTAGGCCTGTCTGGGCCGAGCTCGGCTTGCCTGCGCTGACCACAGCCCGATGGGCTATCGTTGGAACGAATGGCCGGCACGCCCGGCTTGACCAGGCTTGACCGCCCCTGCTTTCCCTCCCCGGGTCCCCCCGGGCCCCCTTCCGCGGTGCAGTTGGCATGGGCGGGCAATCCGGCGGGCCTGGGAGTAGCTGGGAATTCCTTCGACCGCCTCCCGTGACAAGGGGACATCCTCCGGTTATTCCCCCAATCGTAACCCACCGGCCAGGAGAGGGTGGGGCTCCATTGCAAGCGCGTACCGCACATGCAATTCGCAAGGTTCATCCTCCTCGACTGCAAAGGCCAGGCCACCGGTGCGTCGCGTCTACGGGTCTACATGCTACGACAGGGTTGGAGAAGTGACACACTGCTTTCCACGCGCTCCATCCTACTCGCCTGGCCCGCAAGCCTCCTCAACCCCTGGCTTCAACGTATATACCAGTCCAAAAAGCACAGCGTTGAGTAGCCATCACGGTCTACGGTGCTACGTCCAACGGGTGGCATCACCGCTGCATGTGCACTTGGGCATAACAGGGCATAAAAACCATGCGTGCTCACCGCTGGGGACTGCGCACATGATAAGACGCCGTGCAAATTTACGCCGCCGTACGCACATACGCACGATTAAGACAGCGACTGCGGTCAGCCCCTCCCCCAAACCGTTTGAGGTGCCCAAGCACTAACCCAATACGACCCAATTCACCAACGCATGTTGCGCATAATCAGGCAGCCCCCTTCACCAGTTCGACACTTCGACCGTACGCTGGTATGTCATTATTGTGCAGCTATGAATTGCCTTCCACGCAATCCCGTCTCTGGGGCCCCTTGGCATTGTTGTGCCACGTCTGGGTCAACAACGCGAGGCGTCTGGGTCTCGTGGCACGACTGGTGAGTGCCAGCAGGGTTACTGTCTGACCCTGGGACGTTACACCTGGTGACCGTCCGGGACAGGCCGGGACATGGCTCTGGTGCTGTGTGCAGCTATCTGAGTTGCTAGTGAGGCTTCTGTCTGTGCCTCTACTGCGCTGGGGTTACATTGTCTGACAAATACCATTGAGTGTCAACCACTCCGCGATTCTGTATATGCTCTGACTCAACTGGCATCTGATACGGACGAACCTAATATCGCCAACGAACCCTCTGCTCTGTAAACTGGCTCTGAACGCCAAACCCGGTAGTTCTCAGTACCTCCCTTCATCGGGAATAGTGCAACAGGCATCCCCTTGCAAGCAGTGTGGCGCTAGTCCAGCCGCAAAGCCCATGCAAAGCACCCCCCCAGGGGGGATTCCACTTTTCCAGTTCTAAGCACCACGTAATAACATTCATGAGCCTCCGGTGCGAAAAGAGGTTTTGGCGGGATGCGGCTTCATTCTGCAGTCAAGCACCCGCACAGGCAGGTGCGGGCTGCAGCATGCATGTGTGTGGGGGCGAGATGCAACCGATTATCTAGGCGAGGCCTGGAGCCGTGTGGGCTGGGTGGTTGGCCGTCAAGTGAGAACGAAATGGATCCAGAGTGGCATGGTGCGGGATGCGGGATGCAGGGCTGCGCCCGAACAAGCGCGCATGATTGGGGATGCCGACAGCGGCGGATGAGTGACGTCAAGTGCAGTGATGCCGTTGATCTCTAGTACTCTCTATGTAACTGTGATAATATCAATGGTCGTCAACCGCTTCATCAACTTATTGTACATTGACAACAATCGCATCACGCCCAGGCAATAAGCAAGGGCTAGGTACGCAACTGTGCAGATTTGGGGGATGCAGCTTGCGACTGCCCTTCACTGCAAGGTGCCCTTGGCAAACCTAACGCGCAACCACCGCCATGAACCACACCGCGCGCTCAAGCGCATTCATTCATGACGTTTCTCGCCGTACTAGGCAAACACATCCTGCAGGGTTCACTTCCGATAAGCGCCGGCACCAGATGTGCCGCACTGCCGCTTTAGCGTACCTATGCTCAGCCACGAATCACGGGGAACGGCGGCGCTCACCGAACGAACCCGAGCGGGCGCTGACCGACGCAGACGACCCAGTAGCGGACGGCGATGCCGCGGCGCCTTCTGACGCCTCCGCAACGGCGCCGCTGCCCTGCTGCGGTCCAGCAGCGGAAGGGAGCGGCTCTCGCCCAAAACGCGACACGCGCAACCGACTGCCGCTCCAGGGCCGCATGCCGCGCCGCAGCAGCATGCTCCAAGCGGACACGGCGGCGGCAGGCGCCGCTGCCGGCGCCGGCGCCGGCGCCGCCGCCGGAGCCACCGCTGCTGCCATAGCCTGCTGCGACTGCTGCTGTTGCTGTTGCTGCAGCGGGTCAAGGGCGCTGCTCGTGATGCTGCTGGACGAGGCGCCGGAGTGGCACAGCGACGGAACCGGCGAGTCGGCGCAGTGCTCGGACTGTGTCGCCGGCGGCGGCGCACCGTAGCCGCCGAAGCCGGCGGCGGCGCCGCCACCGTACGAGGCAGCCGCACGCGCGCGCATTGGCACCCGTGCGCCCAGAGAGCTAACGCTGCGCGTGGGCGGCGCCGCCATCACGGCCGCCGCAGCCCCCACCAGCGGAGACGCAACGCGCTCGTGCACGGCGGGCAACGATGCCGGCTGCGGCGGTGCCGGCGGCATCGCCCCATAGAACGACCCCGCCTGACCGCCAAGGCTGCTGGCGGCGCCACCGGCGCTACTGAGCCCGCCGCCGCCGAGCGTGCGCGCCGACGACGCCGCTGTGGTGCGGCTGACGGCGCCGCCGCCGCCGCCGCCAGTAGAGCCGCCGACGGCGGTGCGGACGCGGTCGGGCAGCACACTGCTGTCGGGGCGGGACCAGTCGACGACGGAGGTGCTGGCGAAGGAGCCGGCGTTGACGTCAATGCTGGGCGCAGTCGTCAGCGCGCGGGGCGTGAAGGGGCCCTCCCCTGTGTACTGCGTCATGCGGGGGCTCGCCGCCTCCCACGCCGCCACCACCGCCGCCGCCGCCGCCGCCATCTGCCTGGCGCGCGGCGCCAGCGGCGACGCCAGCGTCCACAGCCGCAGGCCGACGCCGCCGCCGCCAGCCGCGTCGGGCCATGCGGCGGCGGCGGCGGTGGCGGCGCCGCCGCCGCCGTACAAGCTGCTGCCGTCGCCGACGGACTCACTGACGGGCCCGCTGCTGCTCACGTAGCCGCCGCCGAGGAGCGGCTCGCCACCGGCCCTGGCGGGGGAGCCGCCGCCGCCGCCGCCGCCGCCACTGGCGTCCATCAGCAACGCCTCCAGCAGCCGCCGCCCGTGCCGGCCGCGGCTGCTGCGGCTGGCGCCGCTGCGGCTGCTGTACACAGGAGAGGCCCCGCCGGTGCGAATGATGCTGCCTGTGCACGAGCCCGCAGGCGTGCCGCCGCCGCCTCCGCCGCCGCCAAAGCTGCTACCGCTACCGCCGCCGAAGACAAAGCCGGGCAGGCCGCGGAGCATTGCGCCGGCGCGGCGGCGCACGCGGCTGCCGCGCCGCCACAGGCCCTCGGCCTGCAACCCGCTGGAGGTGGCGCTGGCGTTCCCGCGCCCCGTCGCCGCCACCGAGTGCACCGTGACCGCCACCGCCGCCGCCGACGGGTGCGACGGCCCAGACGGCATGCCGACGGAAGGAAAAGCAGCGGAGGCGCCGCCGCGGGCAAAGGCGACGTCAAAGTCAGCGTTGAGACCCTCCTCGCCGGCGGTGGCGGCGACGGCGGCTGGGCTGACGGCAGCGGCGGCGGCGGAGATGCCGCCGAATGCTGAGGCCGCGTCCATTGCCATGACCACATCGCCACCGGCATCAGCGGCGTCTGGTAAGGCGGCGGCATCCACCGCCGCGGCAGGGGAGGCGGATGCTCCACCGGGCGCTGCTGCGACGCTGCTGACGGTGGCAGCGGGTGCGGAGGGGAAAGTCGAGCCCGTGATTCGAGAGGAGGGGTGCTGGGGCACAGACCTGTCTGCATGTGTATATGCCTGTGGCACACCGACACGGCCTAGCGCCGGCGACTGCGCCGTTCGTAGCAGCGGCCCCGCGCCCTGCCCCGACTGCAGCTGCGGCTGCTGGCTTGTACCCGCCGATCCCACGCCGCCAAGGCCAGCTGCCCCACCGCTTGTAACGCCGCTGCCGGCGACGCCCTCATCGTCCGTCTCGCCCATCCCTGCAAATGGCGCCCTTGCGCTGCTGAGGCTGTGGCCGCGGCCGCCTCCGGCGGCTGTGCCAATGCGCCGCATGAGGCTGCGACGCATCGCGCTGACGCCGCCGGAGGCGTCGAAGCCGCCGCCCACGGCATCGATGCTGGCGACACGCGCGGCGGCGGGCGGCATCCGGCGGACGCTGCCGGCTGAAAGCGGCGAGCTTCCCGTGACAGAGGTCAACGCGGCGCCACCGATGACCAGGGCGATGCCGGCGCCGGCGCCGGGGCCACCGCCACCGCCGCCGCTGCTGCGGCCGCTGGCGCTGGCGACGCTGTCTGCTGCGGCGAGCGCGAGCGATGCCGCGGCGCCGGAGGGCACGACCGAGTTACTAGTGCTGCGACGCGAGGGCGCGCGGCGGGGCATGCCGAGTGAGGGCGGGGAGCGCAGGTGCGCTCCGGAAGAGGGCCCCGCGGCTGCCAGTTCGCTGATACGCCCGGACGCGGCGTGAACTGTTTGCGGGCAGGGGCAAGGGCATGAGGTGCAAGGGCGCTCGATGCAGTTTTGTGAGAACGTGTGGCAGTCTTTAGGTAGCATCGCACGACGCATCCTCGGCCAAGCGCAGGGTATACAGGCGGGCCTTGCCGCAACAAGCGCTTCCGGGTCTGTGCGGAGGTCTTCGCGGGAGTGGCAAAACAGAGTTGCGAACTCCGCCGTGCGGCCCTGAGGCGTTACCCAACTTCACACGTCACCCTTAGATGTTGAGCTTTACGTCACATATGTCGCAATGCATGGGGCAGATTCGAATGCCTCACCGGACAAATCATTCCAAGAAGGGAACGCGCTGATCGGCGGGCTGTTGTGTGTGTTTCCGGCACATGAACATGAGCTGAGAACCGAGCGGAGCCATGACGGCCGGGAGCGTGAATTACTTGCTACCATGTCATGTGCTCATTCAGCGCCAGAGCTCCCGATCAGCCTTGCGGCGAAGCGCCAACCGAGGTCGAAAAGTGCAAACCCTCCAGCCGCACAAACGAGCTTCAACGCCGTTTTGGTCGCGACGGCCTCAAGATAGTCTGAGCACCACTGTCCTACTTCCGGCCCTGCAGATACTACGAACGCGAGCTGCGGGCAAAATGAGCTTTCCAGCTCCCAGCTCTCGCCCGGTCGCAAACGTGAGCAAACAGCAGCAGCCGGGGTAAGGGCTATTATAGCAGCAGCATCAGTTTGGTTTACGACTGCAATTGGCTCAGTAAAGCTTGGGTGCCCTTGAGCCCAGGATGTATTCCATCCTGCCAACGTCTAGGCTCCTAATGAATCGATGTAAACTAAAACGCAGGCCGCAGCTATACATTTACACCATACGCATGCGCTCAACGTAGCAGGCCGAGCGCCGCACCATGGCGGCAATCCTGTCACCCATCCGCAACCCTCGTCGAGTTGCTGGCAGTTGCCGCAACCCTCTGGCACCAGGTCTGAAGCTGCACGCTGCGCTTCGGGCGAGCGCTCAAATATGTTGACGCTGTAGGTGCAGCTCCCAAACCAACATCCTTGTCATGTACAGCACATGTGGACCACAGGCACAGAAGGATCAACTTATACCAGAGCAATTAGCAAGCACACGTAGTCACCGGTAGGTGGGCAAAGGGTGGGTTAACATAGGGAACACCAGAGTCGCGGGACTGAGGACCCAGGAGTTGCCAGGGTTTGCCAATCGCGTGCCACGTCAATCGACGCTGCCTCAAATGCGCCCCAGGGAGACAGGTGACCATGCTAGCTATAGAGAACTAAGCATACTACTTTCGTGATGCAGACCACCGTAAATCGCTCAAACTGCTCCCGGTCGCTTGCACATGGCTGCAAGCAGGCGCCACCAAAGCCACGCTCCCTTGCTAGACGCCATGCTGCCAAAGTCAGCAACTCACAGTCCTCACCACATGTCGAGCTCAGCGAGCATGGCAGCTGGGTGTCACAATCTCGACGTGCTGCGATGCTCGGTGTGCTCGCGACGGGCGCAGCGATGACTCTGTCGCTTCCGCGGGCGGCGCAAGCAGATGACTTCGTAACTCTCCCTTCCGGCATCAAGGTGAGGGGTGTGAAAGTCAGTTACAAGGGCCCCAAGTCGCGCGCGCACGCGGTGTTCTGCGTGGCCTGCGCGTCAGGGACCTGGAGCACTGGACCAAAGCAGCCCGGGGCACAGGTTGGGCTGCGCTACTCAAGGCAGCCAGCTCTTCCAGCCGCCTGCTGCGGAGGCTGCGGCACCGCCCTGTCTGCATTGTTGGCTGGAGCAATAGCTATGAGAACGAATGGAGGGGCTTTTCGGTGCTGCACCTCACTACTGCTGAGTATGTAACCCTTCTCTTCAATGCATTTCCCCTTCATCCTCCAAATGGATCACACGCGCTTGCAGGTGCTGACTATCAGGTACGTGTGGCTCGGGGGGGGGGGGGCGGCGGGGAAGGGGGTCCACGAGGGAGCCGGATTCGGGGTTGGAGCCGGACGCAGATGCTGGGTTGGCGCCGGAGACGGAGACGGAGACGGAGGGGGCGGCTTGAGCCTTCAGGCATCAGCGGCCCGTGGTCCCGCTGCACGGCCCGTGGTTCCTATTGCATTGTCACATGCCACGTGCCATGTGCCGCCCCGCCCTCGCACCGCAACCCTAACCGCCTCCGCGCCTGGCAATCGCAACAACCAACACCCCGCGCGCAGGGAGGGCGAGGGTGCTACGCCGCAGCCGGGTGACACCGTGGAGGTGCACTGGGCGGGCTTCACCAAGGGCTACCAGGGTACGTGCCGGACTGGCGGGCGGCGGGCCAGGGCTGGGGGCGTGTCAGGGCCGGGGGGGGCGTGTCAGGCTGTCAGGACTGGGGTAGATGACGCAGGAAGGTGGGGGGCGGGGGCCGGGGCTGGGTGGTAGGGGCAGCAGGGATGTTGCACTTTTCGGGGGCGGGGGGAGGTGAGTGGCGCAGTGAAGTTGGGCGGATGTTGGGTGGAGGGTGGATGGGTGCGTGCTGGGGTGGTCTGTTGGTGGTGCGTCTGGTCGTGGCTAGGCGGGTAGCAAGGCCTGGTGGTATGGGTTGTGAGGGGGAAGGGATGGGCGGCTGCGCAGGATGGTCCGCTCATGTGCCGTGCGTTTCCAAGCTCGCATCCCATGAGCTGCCCTTCTCCCCTTCAACTGTGCCCCGCAGGCAAGGTAATTGATCATCGGCTGCAGTCGTACCCGGAGCGGCGGGCGCATGCATATAGAAATATATATGATAGTACGTGTAACCCAGGGCAGCGTGTGCGGTTCACTCCCACAGATGCAAGGGTGTTATTAGTTTGCGATAGAATGGGCTGGGAATCAACAGACCTGCTGCCACATGTCGTAATGGTGGTTCCGTTTCACCTCCTCCTCCTCGCCCGCAGCGCATTGACAACACCAGTGTACGGGATGAGCCCTACGAGTTTAAGCTGGGCAGCGGGCAGGTGAGCCGTGGGCAGTACGGCGCGTGGGTGGTTCCAGGCACGACTGGTCACGAACAACACTGCGACGGAGCGGTGCAACATGGGGGTTTGGGGAAGGTGTTGCTAGGGTCGGATTTAATGGGCTGTGTAGGGCTGGCGTCACACGGGGGAGGCACCCTAGGTGAAAAAGTGCATTTTCACCCCTTACAAAACCCCCCTTGGCAACTTGCGAAGTCACCAAAATCGGGCAGGAGGTACTTTGAGTTATGCAAACACTTGATGTTCGGATCCCTGCGCAAGTTGCCAAATATGGTGAAATTTGGCATGCAAGATGGGGGGTACAAAACGTGTCAGAAGGGGGAATCACTGACCCCAGACTTCAGCGGATCCCTCCTAAAATCTTATGAAGCATGGCGGACACTATCCATATGGATTCTGTGAACTCAGGGGGGTGAAATATTATGCGGGCTGGGCGAACAACCCGCGTGTTTGTCCGCACAGGAGGGCACGCATGGACCAAAACGTGTCCAAACCGACATGCGTATTCAAGCCGGCCGACTAGCTAAAGCTTCTATTGTATATGTGTATAACGTGAAGCAAGTAGACAGGGGCTCAGATTAGCCTGTCTGTCCGCACATTGAAAGCATGTTGCCCTGGAGGGCACGAATTCCAGCATCCTTTGCTGCCGTCGATTTATAAAGATCGGCGGATGTTGTAAAACTACTTATTGAACGAAGAGGAGGCCTCCTCGCGATCCCGACTCCAGGTCACGACTAGTCTCCAAAGGGTTGCTTTGAGCCTAAATCGCACGTTGGAAGACTTTATGATTGCTAAGCGTTAGATTGAGCCTTGTCTCGGAGCTACAGGGTCCGTTGGCGCAAAACATTTAACATCTATTTGCACGATCGTCGGCAAACGTTAATGTCTACTGATATCTATGATATATGTAGCATGTGAAAGCCATTGCAACTTGTCCGAGCAGCTAACTCGGCTGCATGAGTGAGGGGAACATATTCAGACCCCTCGGCATGGTGCCCCCCCCGTGTGGGCTGGCGTCGCCGGTTGGGCTGCCCACGGGTGTGGGGCTGCCCACGGGTGTGGGGCTGGCTATGGTCGCCGCTGGCTCTGGAAGGAAGAGAAAGCAGGACAATTGCCGCTGGTCTCTGGAAAGAAGAGACATAGTAGAACACGATGCTTCACTTGCGCCTTGTTCGCCCCCATAAGCAGCATTTCCTTTGCCGGCCTGGTCTGCAACTCTCTCGATTTGTCATCCAGGCCATCAAGGCGTTTGAGATCGCTGTGTCAAATATGAAGGCCGGAGGTGAGATGGATGGCGGGGGCGGGGGAGCCGGGAGTGCAGGGTGTGTCTGTGTACGGGCATGTGGGTGCTATCTACCATGCGCGTGTGCACACACATATGCACCCACACGACTCTTTCCCCTTCCCCCTTGCGCCTGCCCCTTTCCTCAACCCCCAACAGGCATTGTGCGTGTGGAGGTGCCTGGTGAGCTGCCCGACCTGGCCTACCCGCTGGACCGCAGCCAGCGCTTCACGGGCGAGCTCATCAGCCAGGACCTCAAGATCTACAAGTACAGGTGCGCGGGCGCGTGACATACAAGTACAGATGCGCGGGCGCGTGCCGGAAAGCACAAGGAGAAGCACAAGGAGAAGCACAAGGAGAAGCACAGGAGAAGCACAGGAGAAGCACAGGAGAAGCACAGGAGAAGCACAGGAAAGCACAAGGAGAAGGGGTCGTGTCTCAGTGCGTATTGGTGTGATAGTAGGGATTTGCCGTGTGCGTGTGAGGCAAATGTGGTGGGCGGAAATTGCATTGAAGGCCAAAGCAAGTAGGTGCTTAACTCGGGACGACGCGGCAAATACCAGGTCCGTTTAACACCACCCCCTGCTGCAGCGTCCACGTAATGACACCCCGCCCAAACCGCGCCTCCCCCAAAGCATTCCTCCTGACCAAACCGCTCCTCCTTTCTCCCAGGCCAAGTACTCCTTCCTCCACGTACTCCCGCTCCCCCCGCCTACCTCCCCACTTACCCGCCTACCTCCATTACTTACGTTCCCTGCCGCCTCCGCGCGCTCCTGCCCACCACCCACGTTCCCGCAGGTACGGCCCTCAGCCCGCGGAGCTGGGAGGTCAGCGCGCCCTAGACTTTGTGCTGGACAACACAACCCTGCGCCCTTTCAACCGCACCTTGCTGTTCGACATAAAGCTGCTGGCCGTGCGCAAGCAGCGGTGATTGGGCGGGGCTTCTTATGGCTTAAAGGTTAGGTAGGTTGAGGCCTGCCACTGACGGGCCAGATGTGATGAGGATAAGGACACGATGGCGCAGTGATTGGGGTTGACTAAAATGCGTGGTGGCTGCTTGGCTGCTCGTGGAAGCAGCGCATGCAGCGAGAACTGCGAAGGTGGAGTGGGCGGGAAGGCGTGAGGAGGGTTGCATGTGGTGGATGGCGCGCACGTGCGGGGCTGGCTGCAGGCCTTGATGTAAACCGCCGCCACTGGGGCGTGCGTGCGTGCTCACCACTGTGCGTGAGCATGGATGGTCACAAGATATGTTCCTTGATTGGGATGTTGGTTGCAATGGAACCTGATGGAACTCAGGCTTGCATGCATGTCAGTCAGGGATGCGCGATGCTGCACATGGCGTGAACTGAGGAAGCCAACAGGGTTTTATGTTGCCATGGGGCAAAAGGCCAACAGCATGTACAATTGATGAAATGCGGCAGGTGCCTCAGTCCGTACAGTGTGCTTACCGCCGCCGCCACCGCCCACCGGCCCACCGCCACCAGCCGCCACAGCATCAGCATCAGCAGAGCTAGCAGAGCTAGTAGCGGAGCGCGGCGCCCCGCCGCCATCCGCCACCACGCACCACGGCCTCCTGCTGTGCCACCACCGCCGCCGCCGTGCACGGACGCAACCGCTTGGCTCTGGAAAGCGGCTGCGGCGCTGGCGGCGCCACCAAGCCCTCGGTGCCGGCCCCCGCCCCCGCCCGCACCACTGCCGTTGCTTCTGGTGCATCCAGTCGTGTAGTAGTATCAGTCCTGTTGCTATGGAAGGTTGAGGACGGCGACGCAACCGCCTCCAGCGCGTCTAGCAGGGCGTAGTTCCCCGGGAGCGCCGGGCCGGGCAGCAGTCAGCGGGAAGGGCCTAGCGACAAAAGGCTATGGCACAGCTAGCTATGGCAACCGCGCACAGCCACGGCAGCCGTATGCCCGCAAGGCGCAGCAGATACCGCAGCTGATCATCAGCGCAGCCTGCCCGCCGTGCGCCTGTGCACCTGTTACTGATAGTAACTAAGCTACAGCGTGTTTCATTCCGTTACATTGTGTGCATTGTAATCCGCGGTTTAAGGACATGGCTGCCCGCCTGTTTCCGGCGTAGGTTCACACCTGTTACACACAGCCGGCCCCTGGCGAAGCAGCTCGGACGCTCGCTCTCGCAGCCAGTGCTCACGTACGCACGATAATGCAAACCAAGCTCACGGACCATTCCCGTCTTGAAAACTGGAGATCGGTAGTCTTGCCCATCCACAGAACCACCCAGCATCACCGGCAACATCCGCTCATCACCACCTCACCACCATTTCCAACTCATCCCCCAAGTCCTCACGATCTCATCAGGACTTGTCGCCGCGCGCCTTCCTGAACTTCTCCAGCACCTCCTCAGGCATGTCCCTCAGCGCCCGCGGCACACTGGCCCGCCGGGTGGCCGCCGTCTGCGCCGCCTGCTGCGCCGCTGCCCGCGTGGCGCCGCTGACGCTGGCCAGCTCCTGCGCGCGCGCGTCCGTGATCAGCTTCAGGTCTGCCGGCGTGAGCGCCCTGCGTGAGCGCGGGTGTTAGAGATGGAGGGGGTTGGTGAGGTGGGGTTGGTGTTACGGTGGGTGTCGGGGAGGGACTTGTTTAGGAGTTGGGTTTGCGCGTGAGGTTGGGTGGTTGAGGTGGTGCCGTGGGCTGTGCCGTGGGCGGCGCCGAATGCAAGCGGGTGATTGCGAGTGCCTGACAGCACAAGCGGGTGTGGGTGTGGTGTGGCCACCAGCGCCGTCCCCGTCCGCCGCATGCATCTCCCCTTCGTATTGGGAACGCTGTCCCCCAACCCCACCCCACCGTACTCACTTGAATCCTCCCAGCCCCAGGTCCCGCGGCAGCCTGAAGCCGCCGATGCGCACTCGCCGCAGCGACAGCAGGTTCATGCCGGCAGCCTTGACCAGCTCGCGCACCTGAGCAGCGCCAGCAGCAGAGCAGCAGGGTTGGCGAGGGCGTGGGAGGCGCGGTGAGGCGAGGGGCAGGTGAGGTGGGGAGCGGCGACGTGAGGGAGTTTGTAAAAACACGTGTACAATTCGGTACGCAAGTACCATACCCATACCGTATGCGACCCGTTTCTTGTTTACCCGCTTGGTGCTCGCCCCGTCTCTTGTTCACCCCCGCCTCCAACCCGTCATGCCTGGAGCCTCTTCCATGCGTGGAGCCTCTTCCACCGCCCCCGCACTTGGTCCCCATGGGCCGTAGCCCTGCCCCGTGTCCCCATGTGACCAGTCGTGCCCGCCTCCTCCCTTCCCTTCTCCCCGATTCCTCCCGCGCACCTCGTGCTTCTTGCCCTCCGCCACCACAATGCGCAGCCGCCGTGGGTCGCCCAGCACCTCCACCTCCAGTGGCGACACGAAGGTGCCAGCCACCTACACACGGTGGTGGTGGTGGTGGTGGTGGTGGATATGGTGGTGGTGGGTTACATTCATTATTAATATAGAAAGTGAAGGCGTAGCCAGGAACAGTAGTACAGCGGGGTTTTGTAAATACCAGCCCGAACTTAACCAAACCAAGCCAAACTAGCGGAGCACAGGCAGAGGCGTTACGGTAGTTGGGGGATGAGGCCGCCGGTGCAGTATGTGCAGCAAAGTTTGGGCAGCAGCAGGAGGAGAGGGGCTGGCAGCAGCGGCAAGTGCATGCGGAGGCGCGTCAGAAGTAAGGACGACGTTGCTCAAGGGCCCGCGATTCCACGCGTGCCCGCATGAGCTCCAGCCTTCCCCTGCCAGCCTCATCGTGTCCCTCTGTCCTGAGCGCTGCAGCGGTGTGCCGCTAAACACATTACTACCTCCCACACCGCCCCAAGCCCCCTTCCCAAGCATCCACACACACGCTTGCCCCCAGTGCTACGTGTCCCCGTGTCTCTGTCTGGAAACAACCCACCCACACCCCACCTCCCCCCTCCCCCTCCCCCTCCCCCTCCCCCTCCCCTCCCC